>NC_142418.1:3655000-3840000 GCF_059516105.1 Syngnathus floridae | reverse complement strand
TATATATATATATATATATATATATATATATATATATATATATACATATATATATACAAATATATATACATATATATATATATACATATATATATATATATATATATATATACACACACACACATAGATGCATACATACATACATACATACATACATACACATACCGGCCTTTATATAAATAAATAATAAATTTATATAAATAATTAATACATTTTTAATAAATATATATAAATACGATGAAAAATGACACGACTGGCATAAAAACAAATATAAACCACATAAAATTAAAACATATATATACACATATATACATACATATATATACATACATATATATATATATATACATACACATACATATATACATACATACACATACATACACATATATGTATATATACACACATATATATATATATATATATACACGCGCGCACGCGCGCACGCGCACACGCACACACACACACCGGCCTTTATATAAATATAATAAATTTATATAAATAATTAATACATTTTTAATAAATGTATATATAAATACGATGAAATAAAAAGATACGACTGGCATAAAAACAAATATAAACCACTTAAAAATAAAACTCACCAGTTCGTTGAATTATTGGGAGCACCGAGCTTGTTTCTCAGAAACGAGCCGGTCCCATCTAGGCGTAATCGGAGATATCGACACCCAAAGTGGTTAAGGTTTGTCTTTTAATACAGGATGCTTGGTCTCCATGTACCGAAGCAGTTTTGAAGGTTTCATTGCCTCATTAGCTAGCATGTCGCCACATATTCTGCAGAGTGGGCTTGGCGCGTCGGAGTCACCTGTGGCGATAAATCCAATATTTTAAGTAGGACTCCAGAAATGTTCTTTTAAATGCAGCGTTCCTTTTGTTAAAAGTCATAGCCTCTTCTTCCGTCTCCTCATTGGGCTTTTTTCCCTTTCCGAAGAAGCTTTCCAAACATCTCTGTTTCTTGCTCATATTTGCTTGCTTTCCGGGCTCGCATGAGGTGACATGTCACGTGACCGAGACGAGCGTCTTGACCTGAACCGACGGATGTAATTGGGAGAGAATCGCCAATTTTTTTACATTTTTTAAAATAAATTCTTACGCTTTTTTGCTAGCTTTGCGGGCTCGACTGAGGAGACATGTCACGTGACCAGGACTAGCATCTTGACCTGAATTAATTGATCGTCAATTAGAATTTTATTTTTTTTTCTGTGCGTTAATGCAGGATGCTTGGTCTTCATGTACCAAAGTAGTTTTGAAGGCTTCATTGCCTCGTTAACTAGCCTGTCTGTCACGAAACGGATGGAGCAGGGCGACCAAGTGCAGCTTTGACCAGGGTTTATTGACGAACGGAAACTAACAGATTCGGCAGACTGACGTAACTGACGAACAAAACCAACAACAGAAACTGAAAGAGACGTGAAACAAAAAGACAGAGTGACATTGACAATGACCGCAACAAGACAACAATAATCCGACAGGGGAGTGACACGCAGACAGGACTTAAATACGAGACAGGTAATGAGGCAGGTGAGAATGATCACACTGATCATGGGCACACAGGAGGGGAGGGGCGAGCACACAGACACACGGACAAAACTATGACAACATGGACATGATCGGGGACGAGTCGACAGTGCGCTTGGCGTGTCAGAGTCACCTGAGGCGATAAATCCATATTTTAAGTAGGACTCCAGAAATATTCTTTTAAATGCAGCTTTCCTTTTTTTAGAAGTAGTAGCCTCTTCTTCTTCAGTCTCCTCACTGGGCTTTTTTCCCTTTCCGAAGAAGCTTTCCAAACTTGTCTGTTTCTTGCTCATTTATGCTTGCCTCGCGGGCTCGACTGGGGTGAAATGTCACGTTACCGAGACGAGCGTTTTATGTCAAGAGACACAGTGACAGATGTAATTGGGAGAGAATTGCCAAATTTATTATATTTTTTCAAAATAAATTCTTACTCATTTTTGCTAGCTTTGCGGACTCGACTGGGGAAACATGTCACGTGACCGGGATGAGCGTCTTGACCTGAATGAATTGATCGTCGATAAAAATACATATATATATATTTTAAAATATATATATATATTTAAAAAAATATATTATTTTTTTTCCGTGCGGCTTGGCGGCCCGGTACCAGTCCGCGGCCCGAGGGTTGGCGACCACTGGTCTACTGTATCAAAAGCAGCACTTAGGTCCAGGAGTACCAGCACCGTTATTTTATCTGAATCGAAATTACACCGAAGATCATTTAAAATCTTAACAGGGGTGGTCTCTGTTCTATGGTTTATACTAAAACCTAACTGAAAAAAACATTAGATTTTGCTAAAAAATCGTAGAGTTGATTAAAAACTAGTCTTTCTAAAGTTTTGCTTATAAGTGGTAAGTTCGATACTGGTCGATAGTTGTCCAAATTGTTGAAATCTATATTGTTCTTCTTCAGAAGGGGCCTTACCACAGATGCCTTGAAGGCAGCTGGGAATTCACCTGTCTGAAGAGAACAATTTATGATATTTAAAAGCTCTCCTTGGAACAGTCCATAAAATGTTTTGAAACGTGATGTTGGAATAGGGTCTAGAAGACAAGCGATGGGTCTCACAGTGGTGAGATCGTCATCAAGCATATCAGCAGTAACCAGGGTAAAGCTATCCGGTGTTTCCTCACGCAAAGGGTAGGCAGTCAGATGTGATAGGATTTGCATTGCGGAGAGAAAGAGTATTACATCTGATGGTGTCAATCTTTCCCCTGAAGAGGGCTGCAGAATCTCCTCAAAGAGCATTTAAAGGAAAACTGTTAAAATCCGGGCTAAAACGTTGATTAATAGCAGAAAATAAGATACAGTAATCCCTCGTTTATCGCGGATAATACGTTCCGAAAGCCACCCGCGATAAGTGAAATCCGTGAAGTACAGTCACCCTCTCATCTGTACATTTTTTTTAATCTGTACATTTTTTGTGTGTCAATAAATGTATATGAAACCATTTAAGTGCATATTTTATTATTGGAACATTAAATAATTGTTTTAAACATGTAACTAATACAAAAATAGTATAAATAACATACAGAAAGTTTTGTATAAATATTGAAAATATAAATATTATACGTACTATGTGCGTGTAACATGTTAACAAGAAGTACTGGGCAGGCTAACGAGTTAGCGGATAGATGGTAATTCGTGATCGTGCTAACACGCGAAAACGGACCTAAAGGAATTTAAACGAACATTTGGAGCAATACTACATTCTCCTAAAGGTTAGACACGTGATCGTTTATTTCTCTTGTTAGGAGACCCACTTACATCGTCAATGACTCCTGTACCACTGTAATCGACATATGTACACGAACGTAAAACAGGAAGTGGTATCGCCTGAAAACGGCCTTCAAAATAAATCGCCCTACCTCAAATCAAAGCACAGCTGAAGAACGTAAATAAAATGGAGAATTCTTAACACATACTGTAAATATGTTTTTAGAACAACTTTTATTGTAATTTTTTTATAACAAAGTACAAGTTTATAACAAAGTACAAGTGTACATACTGTAAATAGTACAACACTAAATATGTTTTTAGAACTCTTATTATTATAACAATTTCTATATAAAAAGGTACAAGTGTACACACTGCAATTGTGTGGGCACTCCTTACCTTCTGCTGGCGTGTGGGCAAGTTTTGTGCCATAATTCCTCAATTTCGAAGTTTTATTTTGACTTTAAAAAATGTTTTTATTTTGGAAAAAAAATCCACGATATAGTGAAACCGCGATAAATGAACCGTGATGTAGTGAGGGATTACTGTATACCTGTTTTTCCGTATAAATGAGGTGATCGGGACAATAAATGATTACATAAAGAAATGCTCAAAAACAGGTGTCAAAGTCAAGGCCCGGGGGCCAGATATGGGGGGGGGGGGGGACAATACAACTAAACCTTGATTTTACGCGCAATTATTGTACGTGACTTTCTGTATGACGTGATTTTTGGGCTAAAGAATGTTTCTAAAAGTCTTTGCTCTCGCCCCGCCGGTCGGCTGATGCGCTTCCGCGCTAGGCCTCGGAGCCAATACGGAACTGAGCGTGCTAATCGGCGTTGGTCACCACCACCTGCCCCGTGTTACAAGCTGATTAGGGCGTGTATATAGACGCCATTTGTCGCCGGTCAATCCTCACCATTTCATCTGCTTTAACACACGCTGTGTAACGATATGCCACCACGGTAGCTCGCCTTTTACACCCGCTCTGCTAGCGTTCTCGCCTCCCTTTTCCTCTTTTCGGTCCATGTTGCACATGGTTGTCCTGCCTCATTCGTGACAGGCTGGCTGCCGCGCTTCCCGCGCTTGTCAACAGTGACGCACAATGATCAGAGGCATGCCCCACGCTATCAGTGTGTATTTAAAAGCCGTTCTTCCGTCACTTATACACCCGCAAAGTAATGCATTTGCGAAAGTTGAAGCGTAAAGTGGCAAAGAATCACTGTACTTTAGATCAGTGGTCCCCAACCTTTTTTGCGCCACGGACCGGTTACGTCAGAAATATTTTCGCGAACCAGTCTTTATATAAATAAATAATATATTAATTTAAATAAATAATACATTTATAATAAATATATAAATACGATTAAATAAAATGATACGACTGGCATAAAAACAAGTATAAACGAAATAAAGATAAAACTCATCGTTACGTTGAATTAGTGGGAGCACTGAGCTTGTTTTTCAGAAACGAGCCGGTCCCATCTAGGCGTAATCGGAGACAATGACACCCGAAGTGGTTAAGGTTTGTCTTTTAATACAGAATGCTTGGTCTCCATGTACCGAAGCAGTTTTGAAGGTTTCATTGCCTCATTAGCTAGCATGTCGCCACATATTATGCAGAGTGGGCTTGGCGCGTCAGAGTCACCTGTGGCGATAAATCCAATATTTTAAGTAGGACTCCAGAAATGTTCTTTTAAATGCAGCGTTCCTTTTGTTAGAAGTCATAGCCTCTTCTTCCGTCTCCTCATTGGGCTTTTTTCCCTTTCCGAAGAAGCTTTCCAAACATCTCTGTTTCTTGCTCATATTTGCTTGCTTTCCGGGCTCGCATGAGGTGACATGTCACGTGACCGAGACGAGCGTCTTGACCTGAACCGACGGATGTAATTGGGAGAGAATCGCCAATTTTTTTACATTTTTCAAAATAAATTCTTACGCTTTTTTGCTAGCTTTGCGGGCTCGACTGAGGAGACATGTCACGTGACCAGGACTAGCATCTTGACCTGAATTAATTGATCGTGAATTAGAATTTTTTTTTTTTTCTGTGCGGCTTGGCGGCCCAGTACCAAGTGACTCACGGACCGGTACCGGTCCGCGGACCGGGGGTTGGGGAGCCCTGCTTTAGATAGAAAAACCCAGGCTCTGACAGTATTGCCTTGGCAGCCCTGAAATGATGGGTCATCCAGAGCTGCTGTATGACATGAAGGGGGAAGAGCTGGAACCTCTGATCTCTCCTGAGGGACTAGAGCAACTTCAGACCAAATATGTCTCAAGTGTTCGGGTGAGTACTATACGAACAACATACACCAAATCAGTTGTCTTATCGAATGAATCTTGAAATATTGTATTCAATGGTATACAGTGCATACTTTCCCTGTTCAATAAAATATGCAGTGGGAGCCCATAATCTTTCTGGTTGTTCTTCATACTGTAGAAGAGTATGTCTGAATGGATGCATAAAGCTCTGCAGGTGGAGCTGCAAGACTGGCAAAGGGACCAGGAGCCAGAAACAAACCATGAAGGTTTCTACCAAACCAGCCTACCAACTATCATCACTCAGGTAACCGACTTTTAATTGAATCTGTGCAGTCAAACGCAGTCCAACCATACGCCTACAAAATACAGTCGAATGCAAATTTTGGGCACCCCTGATCATTTTCAAGATATTTCTTTATAAATCATTGGTTGTTCGGATCAGCAATTTCAGTTAAATATATCATATAGCAGAGAAACACAGTGATATTTAAGAAGTGAAATGAAGTTCATAGGATTTGCAGAAAGTGTGCAATCATTACTTAAACAAAAGATTAACGTTTCTTTAATCCGCACTAGGATTCTTTTGCGTGTATTCACACCTGTACAAAAGGTCTGGACCAGCATTACAATCAAACCCTGGTCCGTTTAAAGCGGACCAAACAGTCAGGACTGAATACACCCTGAGGTTTGACCTCCTCTCCAGCACCCCTGAATAAATCTTACCGGGTAGGCTGAGGAATGTAATTCCTCTGTAAGTGGAACACACTCTCCGTTCCCCCTTCTTAGAAAGGGGGACCACCACCCTGGCCGATAATCCTGAGGTACTGTCCCCACGCAGTGATGTAGAGGTGTGTCAGTGTCAGGTCTAAATACCATCAGACATTATTTTACACACTAAAACAAAGAGGAGAAGACAACCAGTGTTCATTTTACTCGCGAGGAGAATTACGTAGAAGGCCCAGTTACAGTCCTCCACCAATTCTGCGCTCCTCTTCCGCGATCTCCTCTTTTTATTTTGGGTTGCCCTGGTGACAAAAGGCGTTGCTACACTAAAAGGAGGGGAGATTGTGGCTGTAGCAACGCTGATTAGCTAAGAAATGTTATGTGGTGCCAGGCCTTGGCCGATTCGTCACTCCAGCAGTTAGGTTGCAGTCTATCCTCCTCCTCCTCAGCCGGTTGGCTGCTGGTTGGCTGACTCGTCCTTGATGAGATATCTCGAAGCGTGTTGAGTACCGCTTTACTGTGGAACAATGCAACTTTCTTGCTAATTTTCACACAATACTAATATTGAGTAAATATGGGATAACTTATATGCAACTACTTCAACAGATGTCTTTTCTGTAACACTTAAAAAACAGTCTCGATCAACAACAATCCATAGATAAAAGCTACAGAATTGATTAAAAGAGAAAGAAGTTCCTTTGAACTAAACAGAGTACTTTTTCAGGTGCGAGGGAGCTCTGCTCATAGCTAGTGAGATAAGAAAGGAAGGGAGTTAAAGGAACTCTCTGGAGCTAGACAGAGAGCTTTGTTGAAGCAAGGGACTCCCAACTCGTAAATTATGAGGCCCTTGGTCAGGCCGACCATCTAATTATTCCAACAACCAGCCAGGAAAGCCCCTAAACATCCAGAGCCTTTAGGAACTCCAGGCTCAGCAAACACAATACGTTTGGGACTGCCAGGTTCCGACCTGGCATTTTCTCCCATCATCGGAGCCAACACATCACCAAGTGGTGATCATTGACGGCTCCGCCCCTCTCTTTTCCTGAGTGCCCAAAAATGCGGCAGCAAATCCAATAACACAACTACAAAGTTGATCATCGAACTGCAGCCGAGGGTCTCCTAATGCTAATAACGTTTCTCAAATTTCTCCCCTGATACCACTGACGGACTGTTAAATAGGATGTCTTAAAATATACTATATATTAATATATATAAACCGCAAGCTCTGTGGGACCAGACAAACATCAACCAATAATTGTCGGCGTGATTAATGGCAACATTGGTCAGTTAACTTCAATCTGTCAATCAACCCGTTTTCCGTGTTTCTTTTCCTTGTTGATATCCATGCCAAGAACTGCGTATGCACGTAACTTGTGATTAAAACTCCGCAGATTTTAGACACTCTGGCTTAGTTCCCTTAGTAACGTTCCCTGCTTGACTTGACTAAGTGAAAATGACTGATGAACGTCGTGATGATGAAGGTTCTCGCAAAATAAAGCCTGTTTTTGACATCATTGAGAAGACAACTTCAAATATGGCGCCCGTGCATGTGAGTGTGGAGGCGTTTCCTAAAAACAACAGGGAAAGGTGGCAAGGAGGGACCTGCGCATGCGCAATATTCAGAAACGAACAAAAATGGCTCTGATTTCTGAGCTGCTGATAAGATCGTCTGTAGTGCCTTTAAGTTCCTGCTGTGCAAAAGGGCCTGTACTTAAAGGTAAATGGTGTGGTGTGTCAATGAATTATATTTGTCTTCTTTGATAGATGTTGGAAGAAAATGCCCGTGTGGCCCTAATGATTGGCAAATCCCTCAGAAACCAAACAATCCAAATGGGGCTGTGTGAAATGGAGAACCTTCTCAACAGGTTTGTCTTTTTTGTTTTTATGGCTACCTTGCCCGTGCAAGTACCAAGCAATCATTTTATTCTAAGATGTGGCTCATGTAAAAGCATCGAAACAGTAAGGCCAATTCCTTTATTTTTGCTCTCAAAAATTCAGGTTTTATTCTTGGGTATTTACATCTGGATCTGATACACCAACCTCACACCACCGCCAATGTGTGTGTGTGCGTGTGTGTGTGTGTGCGTGTGTGTGCGTGCGTGCATGCATGTGTGTGTGCGTCATTAAAGCTTCAAATGTGCTGACATGCGGCATACGTCATTTTCTTCTTTTCTTTGCAAAGACAGAAGTCAACGCAATCACCTACACGCAGTTACTGCTGGCATAAGCTTCACTACATTTGATGAAACGACTGCAAGATGTTGTAAACATACCAAAAACATCTTTAATATTAAGGGGGTGGCAAAGCTTGAGAGCGAGATTTGAACCTGTGACGTGTATGGTTAAATAGTACCTTTGCGGCGACCGCCCTCGCCACTATGTGTTACAAGGCTGGCAGCCCACTCAATTGTACAGAAGTGGTACTTGTGACTCTAAAGCAACTTATGGTGGGGAGGGACCGATTACTCTCCTGTATCATCTGTCACTGTCTTTTAAACAATTCATGACAAAATATGGTGGGGAGTTGCCGGTAATGCTTCTGTATCATACTGTCACTGTCAGTCTTGCTCTCGCATTCCTCCTCCAGAACAGTTCTTCATGCTCAGTCACAAGCTGTCAGAATACCCACAACAACGCCCCGAAATTCAAAGTTTAGAATCACTGATTTACCAGGATCCAACTCTCTATTGTAGCACAGGGTAGAATCAAATCCAAGTCGGTTATTGCGAAGTTATACAAAATAATATACAGTGGGCATCCAAGCTGTTCTCTCTGGGGCAAACGGCTATCATTTAATGAGAGAAAGAAAGAAAAGGTAGCGACGCAGTTGTTTCATCATTCTTAAAATCAACATTCTTAACAGTCACATCACATTTGTACTGAAAGTATTTTTCTTCGTCTTCTCTACAAAAATACTTTTTTTGATGTTATTGTGACAGCTTGTGTGTGACTGATGACTGTAGAGTGAATGTAGACTGCGCATTCGTGAGTTGCTTGAGGAATGAAGGAATGAGGAAGACGGCTGTGCTTCAAAGTCATGTAACAAGCAAAGTAAAGGGTGCGAAATAAAATGAGGACTGCAGTTCATGACCACTGTCTCCATTTGGTGTGTTGTTGGGCCGCTGACTTCCTCCTTCGATGTGATCCCGTAGGCGACGCGGTCCTTGGAGAAACGTGCCACACGCCTCATTGTCACGACACTGCGCGCTGGCACTCGTGGGAAATGTGGTTGACTTCATGCAAAACACTACCGCTTTTGTCTAAAGGCGCCACCATAATCAACAAAAACTAAATCCTGTCCAGTGCTTTTTTTGTCAACGATATCTGTCTTGTTAGTTCTGATGATTAAGGATAAATTAGGTAAAATTGATTGCTAAAATGATTCAGAGGCCTTGTCCTGTTATATTTCTGTGTGAAATAAGATGACATTCACCACACACGTCCACTGAGCCCTGAAACGGTCTGACATCAGGAAGGGCCCTCAGTCTTATGTAATGTTGAATAATCAATATCTGACATCAGGAAGGGCCCTCAGTCTTATGTATTATTGACTAATCAATGTAACAGGACATTGGGCTACAAAACACACCTCTCAGTCCCGTGTTTGCTCAAATTGACAATTCCTGGTTCAAACACGAGTTGCTATACTCAAAGTTGGGTTGAGTATGATGTAGTTATATATTAAGCAAAAATGTTAGTCTTTTGTCTCTTCATTGTCTTTTGATGACAAACCCAAGTGCCAAGTCTAGATTAACAAAATAGACATTGTCTAACTGTTTCAATACTTTTGGAGTCTATAACGTATCACGGTAATAAATTCTACTGTTTTATGTTTTACTCATTCAGTTGTGGTCTATATAAATTTTTAATTTAATTTAATTTAATTTCCAATGATTGTCACACACACAACTGGGTGCGGTGAAATTTGTCTCTGCATTTAACCCATCCCCGAAGGGAGCAGTGGGCAGCAGCGGTGCCGCGCCCGGGAATCATTTGGTGATCTAACCCCCCAATTCCAACCCTTAATGCTGAGTGCCAAGCAGGGAGGCAATGGGTACCATTTTTATAGTCTTTGGTATGACCCGGCCAGGGTTTGAACCCACAACCTTCCAGTCTCAGGGCGGACACTCTACCACTAGGCACTGAGTGATTGGAAAAAAACTAAAAAAATAAAGTGGAACAACGATGCTTTTGTCTGAATTCCTCGTTTTGATAGGGTCACAGGTCCCTCTTTTCTATATTTGTTCTGAGGTGCGGCTCAGAGCAAGTCGTTTTGGTGCGGTCTCTTGAAATGCAAATGAGATACTTCACACACCACTGCCTCCAGGTCGCCTACCGGTCAACATATTTGCCGCAAACGTTTTGATTGATTAAAAGATGTCAACGGCAGAAGACTTGTCCACACCTACATAACACGTAACAAAATAAATCCACTCACAATATTTATGAACACGTCTTGTAAACAAGCACTGCAGTCAAGCTACGAAGTTATCTATCGCTAGCGCTAGCATTACCGAGAAGCTAACAAATGTATTTAACACATTATTATTATTGTTGTTGTTGTTGTTGTTATGTTCCACAAGAACAAAACTGTAAGGGATCGGGCAGTACAGCCAAATGCAGAGTGACAGATTTTATTGAATAAGGGGAAAGGGGAAGTGGAGGCGTAGGCTCGTAGCTGGGAGTAGCTTGTGCCACAGCGCGGCAGATGATTATGGAGAGCGGCGGCGACAAAGGGGGCGTGGCATGGAGCGCCACTGAGCCAAGGAGCTGTGCGGGTGAAGAGTGCGGCGGGCAAAGCACGTAGCGAGGACGTATGCTTGCAGAGATCGTAGTCCAGGCCGAGAGTGGAGTCAGGGTGGGCGGCGAGCAGGACGTGGTCAAGAACAGGCGAATGGTCAGGGCGGGCGGCTGGCAATACAAGATGGGTAAACAGGCAAAACAGGTCGGCAACGGGAGTCAGACGGGTCAAATGCAGTGATCTTACGAATAGCATCATGGGACGGACTGACAATCTGTAGTTGCGCTGGGTGCGCTGATATAGTCCGCTCAACAAGATCAGGTGACAGCGATCATGCTGATTGGAGGGGTGTGGCAGAGCGGCAGGTGCCGCAGGCACGTGACAAAAACAGCACCTTCGATGCAATTCATCTCATACAACTACTCAAACGATACTCAGAAGAAGTGAAAACAGAGTGCACAGCTCCAAAATCAGCAGAAAGACTGACGTGAATGCTATTAAAACGAGTGCATAGACACGCAATATTAGGGTGACAAGACGTCCTTTTTTTCCCGGACATGTCCTACTTTTTATTTAAAGAAACGTCTGGGGGGGATTTCAAAAATCGTCCGGGAGTTTGTTGAACTGCCTCAAACATAATACAATACATGTGCAGTACATTGTCAATAGAATTGCCACTCCGTTCCATTTCACTCAATTCCAGGTTTTTCTGTATCGTTCGCTAATAAGTCACGCCCTTCTCCTCAAATCTAGTCACTTTGCTACGAAGTAGGGTGGGCTGGCCAGTCTACACCGAGTGTTTACAAGCAATGACGAAACGAAAATGCATGTTCATATTCCTGTGCTTACCTTAACATGCAAGGTAGGCACTTATGTGTCTGTGGCAAATAAAGGTGCACCCCGCAAGTGGAGGACTGAAGAGGAGCCCTTTTTTCTTCTTGAAATGCTGCAGCGATGGCCATATTTCTTTTTTTACTTAGTGTACCACTATAAAACTAGTGTTATTGTAAATAAGTTTTTGTTATTGTATATAAGTTGTTTTGTATAAATGCAATTGCTATACATACACCATGTCATTTGTGTCATGACAAATATGACCCCCGCCCCCCCCAAAAAAGACTCCGCCTACTAGAAAATGACCACGCCCTCTCCCAAAAGAAAGTGTCCTCTTTTTCAGAAACCCAAATCTGGTCACTCCTGGAGACTCCAAATACACAAGAAAATTATTTTAAAAGTAAAAATGTTGATCATTACAGTGATCCCTCGCTACTTTGCGTTTCGTTTATCGCGGCTTTCATTACATCGTGGATTTTTTTTCAAAATTAAAAAAACATTTAAAAGTCAAAATAAAACTTTTAAATTGCGGAAACATGTGTCTAACTTTTAGGACAATGTAGTATTGCTCCAAATGTTCTTTTGCATTCCACACTGTATATGTTTCTTCAAATCTTCAAATTCTTTTGTAGATTTCGAGAAGCTCTGGTGGAATTTGGGAAAGAGTGTTGGAGCGATCCAATTAACAGCAAAAGCAAACAGATCATAAAAGTATCTGCAGCAACTGAAGGAATATATTACACTTTTCTACACTCCTGGAGACTCCAAATACACAAGACAATTATTTTAAAAGCAAAAAATGTTGATTTTCCATGATATGTTTCTTCAAATATTCAAATTCTTTTGTAGATTTCGAGAAGCTCTGGTGGGATTTGGGAAAGAGCGTTGCAGCGATCCAATTAACAGCAAAAGCAAGTTCTACCTCCACTATCTACTTGCCTCCATTAGTAACTGTATCATTCTCAAGTAAGAACACCTCAGCATGCCTATGTTTAATTTCAAATTTGATGGAACATGAGAAAAATTTGAAAAATGAAAAATGTTTGGGACGGTCATCGCTGCTACCGCTGGCACCTGCTTCCTCATTGGCTTGAGATGTAACCAAAATCCACATGGGCCGGGCAATAGACAACAGCATCAATATTGACGGAAGGTTGTCAATATGTCATTAAAACGCCGCTGCAAGGTTATAGGCACCGCATAGTGTGTGTGTGTGTGTGTGTGCGTGCGCGCGCGCGTGTGTGTGTGTGCGGTGTGTATGTGTATGTGTGGTGTGCGTGTGTGAGTGTGTTAGTGCGTGTTTGAGTGTGCGTGCGCATCTGCGTATGGATGTGTGTGTGTCTGTGTGTGTGTGTGTGTGTGTGTGTGTGTGTGTGTGTGTGTGTGTGTGTGTGTGTGTATGTGACTGACTGACTGACTGACTGAGTGAATGAGTGACGGTGCGTGTGTGAGTGTGTGTGCGTGCGCATGTGCGTGCAGGTCTGAGCGCGTGTGTGTGTGTGTGTGTGTGTGTGTGCGTGTGCGTGCGTGTCAGCGTGTCTGAGCATGTGTGCGTGCATGTGCGCGTGCGTGTTTATGTGTGAGAGAGAGAGGAAGAGAGTGAGAGACATAAAAATCTTTTGAGGCGGGGAAGTCAGTAATGAAGACCTGCGATATTGTGACTGTACATGTGCACACTCTCTTTAACTGTTGCAGAATCAACCAATCACAACCTGTGACGTCATCTCCACGATCAGCAGGTTGCAAACTCAGAGCCCTCAGCCCTCTTACTGATCTCTGGGGACTTTGATCATCTCTCTCTGTCAACCACTCTGTCCAAATGCATTCAACATGTCTCATGTAGCACTAGAGACAAAGAAACACTGGATCTCTTTTATGGCAATATCAAAGAGGCATACAATTGATTTGCTCTCCTCCGCCTGGTTTATCTCCTGCCTGTATATAAGCCCTTTGTTAACAGACAACCAGCTGTGCCCCGCACGGTGAAGAGCCGGTCTGACAAGGCTGAAGAGGCTCCACAATATAGGGTGTATTAAGTCACTCACACAAGGTTGACTTGGACAGTTTGACAGACCACATCACGGACTATAAACCTCTGCGTAGAGAATACTGTACCCTCTAGGACTGTACAGTAGTACTCCAACAACAAACCATGGTTACTCCTTATATTAAGGCTTTTTAGAAGAAGAAAAAGAGGGCCTTTAAGTCAAGGAACAATGAGTAACTAAAGACTGTTCGGAGGGAGTTGAGCAGAAAAATCAAGGAGGGAAAGGATAGATACAGGAGGAAGATCGAGGAATGCAGGAGAATCAGGGAAGTCTGGAGCGGCCTGAAACACATTTCAGGCCACCATATGTCAAACTCCCAACAATTGGGAACTAAATAAGGGCGGATGAACTTCACAACTACTTCTGTAGGTTTGGCAATGTTTCTGCCTCTCACTACAACAGCTACAACAGCAGTGTTCCATTCATCTCCACTAGGTCCTCCCCACACTGTGCTCCACTCCGTCCCTCACAAACCTCCTGAGGAAGTAGGTCAGAAGGATAAAAAACAGGAAGACAGCAGGACCGGATGACCTCAGTCCCAGAATGGTCAGGTCTTGCTCTGACCAGCTGTGTGGGATCATCGGTTATTTGTTCAACTTGAACCTGAAAAAGGGAAGGGTACCAGACCTCTGGAATAAATCCCACCAGTTCCAAAGACTCAACATCCTAAAGAACCCAGCTGACTCAGACAGGTGACCTTAAAATCGCTTCATGGAGGCCATTGGAGCGGCTGGTTCTTGCCCACCTGCGTTTCCTGGTGAACTTGTCCATGGACATCCTGTAGTTTGCATCCCAGACCAGCATCAAAGTGGATTTAGCCACCATCTTCCTCCTCCAGTGAGCACTGCCTCATCCGATGCTAACGCTAAGCAAGCTATGAAGGAGTTACATGCTACCATCAGCAAACACCAGAACCTACATCCAGAGGCAGCCTTTACAGTAGCAGGAGACTTCAATCACGCCAATCTAAAGACTGTGCTCCCCAAGTTCTATCAACATGTCACATTTCCCACGAGGGGAAAGAAGATATTAGACCATGTTTACTCTAACATCAAGGATGCATACAAGGCCGTTGCCCTCCCCCACCTGGGACAATCAGACCACCTCTCTTTGTTCCTCCGGCCCAGATACAGGTGAGGCCGTCTAACCTAACAGACCCCAGTCTGTTAGGTTAGACGGCCTCACCTCCTCCACCCTAACCCTGAGCACGGGTGTCCCACAGGATTGCATGCTGAGCCCACTCCTCTACTCCCTCTACACCAATGACTGCACTCCTGCGCATGGCTCTAACACCATCCTCACATTTGTAGACGACACAACGGTGGTGGGCCTCATCAAAAACAACGATGAAACGGCCTACAGGGAGGAGGTAAAGCACCTGACGACATGGTCTGCCAACAACAACCTGGCCCTCAACACCAAGAAAACTAAGGAGCTCATCGTTGACTTCAGGAAGACTGAGGCTGACACGCACGCCCCCTTCCGTATCAACGGGGAGGAGGTTGAGCGGGTTGCCAACTTCAAATTCCTGGGTGTCCAGATCTCCTGGTCCCTAAACACCTCGTCACTGGTCAGTAAGGCCCACAAGCGTCTCTTTTTCTTGAGGAGACTGAGGAAAGCCCATCTATCTCCTTGAATCCTGGTGAACAGGTGATGATACAGGTGTACCATAGAGAGTATCCTCACCAACGGTATCACGATCTGGTACGGCAACTGTACAGCCACGGACAGGAAGTCACTGCAGAGGGTGGTGAAGATGGCCCAACTCATCATCGACACATCACTTCCTTCCATCGAGTCGATTTACCGAAAACGGTGCCTGAAGAAGGCACGCAGCATCATCAAAGAGTCATATCATCCCAACCACAGACTGTTTACTCTTCTTCCTTCTAGGAAGCGACACCGGACTTTTCGGGTCAAGACGAGTAGACTGAGGAAAAGCTTTTTCCCTGTCATCGCCCTGAACTCCGCAGCACAACACCCCTGTCATCCCCCTGAACTCTTATCATTCTGAACCCTGCAGCACAACAACCCCGCCACAACAACACCTGTATTACCTGCATATACTGTCCATATCTGCATGTAATTGCTGCATTCCTATCCTATATATTTATTCATCACTCTTACTCCGCTTGTACATATCTGTTCATATCTGGTTATACTGACACTATGTTGCATATTTATAACCCTATATTTATAATTAGCATTCTAGTACCACCTGCAAAGATTTGTTCTACTGCACCTTATTGTAAATACTTAGCGAGTCATATCCATACTCGTCCCTCATGTATATTATCCCGCATAGTATAACTCACCTCAGCTGAGTGGTGTGGTCAGGTATCTGTTCAACCTGAGCCTGAACAAGGTCCCAGGACTGTGGAAGACCTCCTGCGTGGTCCCAGTACCGAAGGTGCCGCGCCCCAAGAAGCCTAACCACTTCAGGCCTATTGCCTTGACTTCCCACCTGGTGAAGACTATGGAGAGGATCATCCTGGGTTACCTGCGGTCACTAGTGGGAGGGCAGCTGGACCCCCTGCAGTTTGCTTACCGGCCTGGTGTTGGGGTGGACGATGCAGTGATTTACTTACTGCACAGAACACTGCTTCACCTGGAGGACAACAGGAGCACTGGGAGGATCATGTTCTTCGATTTCTCCAGTGCTTTTAACACCATCCAGCCGTCACTGCTTAGGGTGAAGATGGAGAAGGCGGGTGTGGACCAGCGCCTGGCTGCATGGACAACGGACTTCCTTACCGACCGGCCGCAGTATGTGAGGTTACATCGCTGTGAGTCCGACGTGGTGCGCTGCAGCACAGGTGTCCCCCAGGGTACGGTGCTCTCTCCTTTCCTTTTCACCCTGTTCACTTCAGACTTTACCCATGACACCGCTCACTGCCACATCCAGAAGTTCTCAGACGACACAGCCATTGTTGGATATGTCTCGGAGGGGAATGATCTGGAATAAAAGACGGTCATAAAGGACTTTGTCAGCTGGTGTGAGCTCAACCAGCTTCAGCTGAACACCAGCAAGACGAAGGAGTTGATTGTGAGCTTCGGGAGGACAGCACCCATCTTCACTCCGGTGAACATCCAGGGATCGGACATTGAGGTAGTGGAGAACTACAAATTCCTGGGTGTTCGCCTTAACAACAAACTGGACTGGACTGATCACACCCACGCCCTTTACAAAAAGGGCCAGAGTCGCCTCCACCTGCTGAGGAGACTGAGGTCCTTCGGTGTTGCAGGGCTCTCCTCCGGACCTTCTATGACTCTGTGGTGGCCTCAGCCATCCTCTACGCTGTGGTCTGCTGGGGTGGGGGCAGTACTGACCGGGACAGGGGGAGACTGAATAAGATGGTCAGTAGAGCGAGCTCTGTCCCCTGGACTCCATTGAGGTTGTGGGTGAGAGGAGGACGTTGATTAAGCTTAAATCCAACATGGACAACACTTCTCACCCCCTCCATGAGATTGTGCGGTCCCTGAGCAGCTCCTTTAGCGGCAGACTTTTGCACCCTCGGTGTAGGAAGGAACGGTTCCACAGGTCCTTCATTCCCTCTGCTGTCAGACTGTACAACATGCATGCCACCTGATAAAATGAATGTGTTTCGTCTCTACTAGCAGCACTTGTGTTTGTCCTTGCCTGTTATTTACCCTTTTTGTAATTCTGGCACTTATTTTATTCTTGCACTCGTATTATTCTTGCACTCACATGCGCTGCGGTGACAAGTGAATTTGTGGGATGAATAAAGTTCTATCAATCAATATTTACCTGATTGCACTGTACCTACTGCTCAGTATTACTTTTTACTCTGCACTGTACTGCTTTTTGCACTTCTGGTTGGGTGTCAAAGTTATTTTCGCTGTACTGTACTTGTGCTGTACATTGACAATAAATTTGAATCTAATCTAATCTGGAGCTACTGGCTGGGAGCTGTTTACATTTTTTAGACCTCAGCAGTATTTCAACACCATCAGGTCAGCCATCCTGTGGAAAATGTTTGAGCTCTCCGGAGTTGACATCACGTCACATGCTGGATTGTGCATTACCTCACCAACAGCTCATAGTATTTGAGGACCCGGGACTGTGTCGGAGCATGTCGTGTAGAACTTCCAAAGGGGAATGGTCCTGGCTCTGTTACTCTTTACCCTCGACACTGCAGAATTTTACTACCTGTCACTCGCCAGTCACCTACAAAAATTCTCTAATGACGCTGCCATCGTTTGCCTCATCATTGATGGGGACAACCAACAGTACAGAGAAATTGTTACTTGCTGAAGGACACTTTGACACTGTCACCATGGTTGAGGATTGATCCCACAATCTTAGAGTTGAGAGATGACTACTCCACCACTGAGCCACACCACACAGTAAAGTGGGCCCAACATTGGCACTTACATATACGTCTGTATGAAAAAATGCCCACTACAATTCCCCCCCCCTCAAAAACAGACAGAGTGGTGGTTGACTGACTGACACCCACTTTTTAGGTGGAGTCTGCTTGATTGAATCAACTGACTACATCAGAGAAGGCAGCAAAAGCATGTTACTCTTGTTTTCCGGCTTGCTTACAATGCTTAGGCAACATCCTGTTGTTTTGGAATACAGTATTATAGACAGACACTTTATTGATTCCTGGGGGAAATTCAGTTGCCAACAGTTAAATACAATAAATACAATAAACAAATAGACATTATAAACATCGGACACGACAAAAACGATAACAAAAGAGAGGATAAGAATAGCTCTGATTCTATTCAATAAATTAATAAATAATAATAATTAATAATTAAAAAGATAAATAAACAATAAACTGCATTGTGTTGTCCTCACTGCAGTGTAGCAACTGAAGCTATCCAACAAGTTAAACTTGAATGCAATATAACCAGGAGTCTGTGTTGTAGTCCACATTTCACTGTCGTTTACTGAAGATTCCTGTATTACATGGTAGAGTGAAAACTGCAACAAAACAAGGTTTGACTGTTTTTAAGCATTAAGTTCAATGTCACCTTAAGTCTTATAAATATTCTTGTACATACGTACGTACATGTAAGTACAAATGATCTTTTTAAACTATTTCTTACCTTCTATTCCAACGTCAAACCTACTTTAATCTATCAATTATTCAACTTAAGAATGAACTTTACTTATGACTTTGCTTCTAGCATTGCCCACGGTCAGAAATTAGTTCGTAGAAATTATTTTCAACAGAACCAGGCAGGAAGTAACTGACAACAAGCAAGAAGTGGTATGTACGTTACCGGAAATGGTATCAAAACAAAAGCATTGTATACTGCCCCAATGGCGACACAAGTATCATGATCGTGAACGTGCCCCTAACCCCCGCGATGAGTTAAAAAGTCTGATGGCATGGGGAAGAAACAAACCCCTCAGGCTTTCCATGGAACAAGACGGTGTAAACGCCGGTCACTGAGGCTACTCCTCCGCCCAGAAACGGTGCTGTACAGTGGGTGGACGGGGTTGTCTTTGATGGACAGCAGCCTAGCCAACACCCGCTGTTCTGCCACAGACGTCAGATTGGGTAGCTCCATGCCCACAACAGAACCCGCCTTCCTCACTACTTTGTCCAGGCAGGAATCATCCCTCTTCTTTTAACTTGTCCAGGTGAGAGAGAGAGAGCGAGCGATGCAGCCTATAGGCAACAGCATCTTCCACATCCCACCTTATCCTGATACCCAAATTGTAGAGGGCCGAGAGCATGCCGAATCTGAGGCCTGAGGTGGTGAAGCAGCAAACGCTCCAGAGTCTTCATCACCTGAGAAGTCAGCGCGACTGGTCTGAAGTCATTTAGCTCCGCAGGTCGTGGTTTCTTTGGGACTGGGACGATGCACGACGTCCTCCACAGCTGAGGCACCACACCTTTCAAGTCAAGTCAAGTCAAGTTTATTTGTATAGCCCTAAATCACAAACAGTCTCAAAGGGCTTCACATAGCCAAAATTGACAATTATTCTCAAAGCATCCCCTGATCATAAGCTCCCAAAAGGGCAAGGAAAAACTCAAAAAAACCCTGCCAGGGGAAAATGAGAAACGTTGAGAAGGGACCACAGATGGAAGGATCCCCCTTTCAGGATCACCAGGTTGTAATGGATGCAGAGAGTACACAAGTAATACATAATATAAAAATCAATGAAAAAAAAATGGATGTCGGAGGTGCCCTCGATTGTCCTAGCAGTGTCCTCAAGGGGGCCGAGCCGCAGCCCCGAGAATCCAGCCAGCCGCTATCAGCTTTTGAGTCACCTAACCTCCTCCCCAGCCGGGGAGGAGGTGGGCAGAGAGAACAGAACAAACTCCGGCCAAATCGGCCATCACAAGTTAGTTAAAGGCCATCTCATAGAAATGTGTCTTTAAACGTGTCTTAAATGTTTCTACTGAGGTAGTAGTTCTAATATCCATTGGTAGGGCATTCCAAAGCTCTGGAGCCCGAATAGAGAATGCTCTAGACCCTGCAGACATTTTCTTGGCCCTCGGTATAACTAAAAGACTAGCGTCTTGCGAACGAAGGTTACGAGACGGAACATAAGGAACGACTAGGTCGACGAGATATGAAGGCGCTAAGCCATGCAGTGATTTATAGGTTAGTAGAAGAACCTTGAAGTCACATCTTAAATGGACCGGGAGCCAATGTAATTTGGCTAATATTGGGGTAATGTGATCACATTTTCTTGACCGTGAGAGCAGCCTCGCAGCGGCATTTTGCACTAACTGTAGACTTTTGATACTGGATTTAGGAAGACCAGAGAATAATACATTACAGTAGTCCAGGCGCGACGTGACGAACGCATGTATAATAGTTTCCGCATCCCCGGTCGAGAGGATAGGACGAATCTTAGCAATATTACGAAGGTGAAAAAACGCAATCCTGGTTATATTCTTAATGTGTTTTTGAAAGGAGAGCGTTTGGTCAAATATTACCCCGAGATTAGTTACCGTATCACTCTGAGTGATAGTACGGTTATCTATAGTTATAGTGGTTTCCTTAAATAAATGTTGATAACGAGTAGGACCAATTATCAACATCTCAGTTTTATCCGGGTTAAGACGAAGGAAGTTGAGAGACATCCATTGCTTAATTTCCGCAAGGCACGCCTCGAGATTACAGCAGCTCTGTGGATCTGTCATCGATAACGGCATATATAATTGGGTGTCATCCGCGTAGCATTGAAAACTAATATTATATTTACGTATTATGTCCCCAAGCGGAGTCATATAAATATGAAATAAAATCGGTCTGAGTACCGATCCCTGTGGGACACCACACATAACATTATAAAGCTCAGAGGACGTATTACCATGGACCACTCGGTGCGTCCTGCCTGATAGATAGGAATTGAACCAGCTTAGTGCTGATCCTGAGATACCAAGACAACTTATAAGACGCCCTAATAAAATATCGAAGTCTACAGTGTCAAAGGCAGCACTAAGATCAAGTAGTAACAATACAGACGACGTATTTGAATCCATAGCTATGAGGAGATCATTAGTCACTTTAGCAAGTGCTGTCTCTGTAGAATGATTAGCTCTAAAACCAGACTGAAAAGAGTCATATCGATTATTAGCGACCATGTAATCAATAAGCTGCTGTGCTACTACTTTCTCCAGACTGATGTTGAAGATATGCTGTAGAGCAGGAGTGGGCAATTCCGGTCCTTGAGGGCCGGTGACCTGCATGTTTTCTATGTCGCCCCTGTTACTACACACCCGATTCATATGGTCAGATAATTAGCAAGGTCTGCAAACGTTGGGTAACAATCCTGATCATTTGGATCAGGTCTGTTGCAACAGGGAGACATAGAAAATATGCAGGGCACCGGCCCTCGAGGACCGGAATTGCCCACCCCTGCTGTAGAGGGTCACCCAGCTCCAGAGCGCAGACCTTCAGTAGATGAGGAGACCCCATCTGGACCCGTAGCCTCCCCACGGCGGCGTCTCCTCAGCTGCCCACTCACTTGAGCTGCCGTCAGCATGGGTGAAAAGGCATCACCCAACGGCCTGCAGGGGCAGATCAGGGAGCAGAAGGGGCCGGCAGCCTCAGGTGAGCACTTCCTGAAAAGGCGAGTGGTCTTTAGAAGTCTCCGCAATTTCGTCTTGTATCACAGCCGAAGTAGGACCAAGTTGTGATTCCCCTCTCCCAAGTGCTGGCAGAGTGGTGGCACTGTACGCATCCTCAACATTCGCATACAGTAGGTCAATAGTCTTGTTCCCCCTGGTGCAACAATACACATACTGGGTGAAGGCAGGTAGAGTCACGTGATTTAAGTCCCCAGAGATCAGCAGCAGTGCCTCAGGGTGCTGCGTCTGCAGATCAGCAACCGTGGCGTGGATGACATCACACGCTACTCCCGTGTCGGCACGCGGAGGAACGTAAACAAGAACAGCAATGGCTTGTCCGAACTCCCTGGGCAGATAACTCACCGCCAAAGTTCTGTCTCTGCAGCAGATGCACACATGCTCAGGGTGGCACCACCTAACATTCACATACAGAGCAAGACCACCACCTTTACTCTTCCCACAGGCTTTGAGGTCTATGATGTCTGATCATGCTGAGGCCAGGTAGGTAGCTCAATGTTAGTATCCGGTATGCTCGCCGTTAGCCACGTGTCACAGAAGTACAGCAAATTGCACTTTCGGAAGGACTTCACAGTCGTCATCAGCGCAGCCAGCTAATCAGTCTTATTTTACAGCGAGTTGACATTCGCCAGGATCACAGAGTACAAGAGCCTCAAAATGCCACTTCTCAGTGAGCCGCCTCACCGTTAGTTTAGCCTTTAGCTTAGCCATGGCTCTGCAGCCATGATAGGGCTTCCTCACCACAGGCGTGTGGAACCACACCTACCCGGGACCGGGCTTTCAGGCCGAATAGAAAATCCCTTGAGTAGGCAATAGTCGCCATAACGCCAAAGATAAGAGAAGGTTTTAGTAAAGAGAGAGAGAACTGCTGGATGGCTGCCACAAACGACAGCGTCAGGAAGGGGGGGCGGTATTTGAAAATTTAAGGCAGCAAATATGCCTATTAGATGTACTGTGGCTGGGTGTAACAACACGAAGAATAAAAAAAATTAAGCCTGTGCGTCGCCGGACACATTCAATGTTATTTCAGATAAATAACTGCAAGACAACCCCTGGAGGTGGGCTTGTTGCAAAGATTGGGAGCCTCTTACTTTTAGCGAGGAGGGCCGACGCTTCAGGCTGTTTAAAGGACCTTCATTTCGGATAGGCGGGGGAAGCAGTTTCCCATATGTGGACTTCAGGCGAAATGTAAGTCAAATTAACCCTTATGTATTTCAATTGAATATATGCCAACCTATAAACAATTCATCTTACATAAACCCTCTCAAAATGCATCGTATTTACGTATGTTGGTGACGGATTAAAGGAAATAGACAGATGTGACAGAGCACTTTAGCTGCAGAGTGGCTTCTTGCTCTTATGTCAACCATGAAAGGGTAAATCGTTTTATGCCGTTTTCAGAGGTTGAAATTTTACCTGCTGTTAGAGATTTGCTCACTCAAACAATATTTTGCAAGAACCACACGGGAGACAAGTAAGTCCTTTTTGACACCTGCAGGTGGAGAGTCCATTCGTCGCTGTGCGTGCAGCGATGTTCGAATAGATCTCTGGACTCTCCTTCCTGCAAGCGGATATTTATTCAGAGAAACAGAGTGGGGGTTGAGACTTGACAGGTTTGGTGAACCCCCGGCCTCTGGTAAGATCAGAGCAGGGGGTGTTTTACGATGTTGTGGGAAACAGAACAACTTTGATTGCTTCCTCTGCAGCTGGTCAATCAAGCAGAGAATGCAACCACATTATTTTACTGCGTTGTGAGAGCAAGACAAGATTGGTTAATCATTATAGTCTACATTCCAACATAATCCTATGATAAAGATAACCTGGAAAACCCTAACACCTGCCACCACTTAACCTTAGTTCAAGGGTGTACTCAATGCCATGGAAATTTCCTTTATACACTTCTCCTGGTTGACACCTTTTGAACAATGACACATCTCTGATCAATTCGAAAGTCTTTGCAGACCATGGCTTCTTGTTGTAAAATGAGAAACAAAATTGCATGGAAAAGCCTACTAAAATTGATTAACTTTATTTTAGTTTAAATGATGGCTGTTGTGTATTGACTCCTATTTGACATGATAGTTTTGTGATTGGTTAATTCTGAACATAGCTGCATCCCCAGTTTTAAAAATGTGCACACATTAACTCAGTTGTTTCTATTTTATTTCCCCTCAAGAAAATATTTCTTCTTTTTAACTATGTGAAACAAGTTGTAAGTCACGTTAATGGTGGAAAAATGTTTAAAATATATAATTAATATATTAATAATTAATAATATATAATTATCTTGCTCTTTTCATAACAATATGATAAAATGTCCTTCCTCTTGTAATGTTACTCAACATTTGAGGGATTCAAAATTCAAAACAAAATAATGTGCATTCCTTTTACTCAATAGTTTTATTGCAGACTAATGGAAAACTTGTGATCCCTCAAATGTTTTTCTCTAATATTTTATACAGAAAATCTACATCCCTCAAATGTTTTGCTCTAATATTTTACACAGAAAATCTACAGAGAGCCTTCAACAGCAACAGTCATCCTGCGAAACAGAACAGTTTTCACGGTCTCCTCCCAACCCATTGGCAGCTCTGGATCGAGTAGTACGAAGGGCTTGTCGCATGTTAATGGATCAGCTCCTGCTGGACCTAAAGCCATTCCTCACTGGCCTACTGACAAGGCCCTGGCTGATCCAGGGAGAGCCCACTCCCAAACTCTGCCAGATCCTGGAATATCATCTGGACCTGTACAGCCATGTTCAACTGCCTTGCCGACAGGTCTCAGTAGCTATTGCTTTACATACTTAGATAAGTCACCTGAGGAAAGCTATTTCACTTACTGTATTTTCCAAACCATAAGGCACACTTAAAAGCCTTAATTTTCACAAAAGACGAAGAAGCACCTTTTTATAAGGTGTGCTTTTTATCTGGACTAAACTTCATAAATCTGTAAATGTTGTTTTGAGGACGTTGTACGTAAAATATGTAGACAGAGGTGGTAAACCAATCAGAGAACTTTACGTAATACATAGTGTATGTACCTCGGCCGCAATTGTTAAATAAAGATCGGCTCGTGCAAACCAAACAGCATTAATAGCCTCTAAAGTAGCATCGACAAAGAGACATGCTTACAAAGCACAATTCAAGCTTTCTGGAAAACCGGGATCATTGCTGAAGAGCAACGTGATGACGATGAGACAATGGCGAAATGGAACTTGTCATGTTTAATGGCGAACTTGCCCAACTGTTTAATTCATATACAGAAGATGAGAGGTTCATGACTGGGGAGGCACTGACGTCACTCCCCCCACCCCGTTAAAATTTGTCCGACACCTAACATTGTCACAAAAACGAACGCTGATCTAGAGTAGCTTATTCATGATTTAATTTGAACAATTTTAATTAAAATCCCATATCAGAAGTCTTCACACATACAAACAATTCTGACTTCAAAGTCAGAATTCTTACTTTATGGCGTGGGGTGGCGGAGGGAAAGTCAGTGTGGTGTGGTTTTGACCAGAGAGGACATTATATCGTCAACGAGTGGCTTTTAGCGTGCCAGAGGATTGCCGGAGGACATCATTTCACTCTTGGAGGAGCAGGGGGTGAGTAAATAAAGCATTGTGTTCATGTTGGTGACTGTTGCGTATATAACTGGCTCCGTGTAGCATGTAGCTCCGTTGCTAATCGATAGCTCTTGACGGGATGTGCCGCATTTACACGTAAAGAAGCATTATGCGTATGTTTGTTCATTCAGTAGTAAGTTTCATTACATCGATGACGTAATGCTCGATTATAAATATATATACACGTCACGACAACGTCACAAAGCGTCGGTAAAACACCGCGACTCGCGGCATAAACTATACCTTGCTGATTGTGGCCGGCTGCAATATCATTGCACCTTAAATTTAACTCAATACACTGATCACACTGTTGTTTAAAGGCCCAGAGACACCGGTATATGTATAAATCGGTTTTAGTTAGCTTATGGGCTTATAAATATAAATTGATGATCGAAACAACGAAAAGGAAGCTGTTGCTCTGAAAAATTTAATTTAAAGACGAGTTTGACTGCACTCCTAGACTGGGGAAGAAGTCGGAAGTGACGTCTCAAGTTGTACGCGTTTAGCTTGAGTGAATGGAAAACAACAGTATGTCGAAGCGTGGAGGCAAAAGGTGTATCGCGATGGGATGCAGTAACACCAACGGAGCAGGTGTATTGCTATTTTTTTGTCCAAAAGACGAGGGTTTGAGGAAACAATGGACCAAACAAGTACAAAGGACGTGGAAAGACTGGTCTGGTCCTACAGATTATAGTGTTCTGTGCAGTGCACATTTCCAGGAAACCTGCTTTGAACCTGGACCCCTTATGAGGATCAAACTCGGCATAAGTACACGGTGCAAGCTAGTGCTCAAAAAGGATTCTGCCCCAACAATTTTTTCAAGACCAATGACCGCAACTGTTGACAATGCTTCTGCTGGTAGCCCTAGCCAGACTAATGGCCATAGTTCTACCCCAACCAGGGTTACAACGCCAGTCACAGAACAAGAGCGGACTCCATTTGGGAAGCCTAGACGTGCTTTTGTCAAACGAGAGAGGAAAAGGGTAAGTTTAATTTTAATTAAGTCAGGCCACTGTACCAAGAATAATACTAGTAATATACCTGTGTTGTTTACTTGTATGTGCGTTGTGAACTCTGTGTTGTCACCCTGGGATAGTGAGAAACGTAATTTCGATCTCTTTGTGTGTCTTGACATGCGGAGGAATTGACAATAAAGGAGACTTTGACTTTGAGACTTTGACTTTGAAAAGTATGTCGAAGCGTGACGGGAGGGGCACAATTCAGAAACGTGCTCAGCTCGTCGAGAAAATGCGATTTAAGCAATAAAATTAAAAAAGCGCAAAAAACCTAAACCAAACGTTGTGGGTGGTCATTTCTTCATGTGTTGTGTTCAACTCGGCACTCGAATGCCCCCAAGAGAACTTTTTTTCTATGCCAACCTAACCAGAGTGACGGGAGGGGCACAAATCAGAAAACGTGCTCAGCTCGTCGAGAAAATGTGATTTAAGCAATAAAATTAAAAATGCAATTCGGTTGTCGAACCTCGCGAGATGAGCCGAGAGGACCCGCGTGCCAACTGATTCCGTTCGTTATTACGTTCTCGTTACTCTGAGGATTGCATCAACTCTATTCATGCCTCCAAAGGAAGCAAGTGGGAGCAGTAAAGCCATCCTAAAACACAAAGACGCTCCTAAAGCAATGCGACACTGAGCGCCCGGCGCGCTGCGGTTGCGCGATCGGACTGAATTAAGCTCCCTGCGCACTGAGGTCCATTTAAATTTTGGAAAGTACATTAGGACTTTAAAAATATTTTCTAAATTTTAGCGACCGCTCTGTCACAATAATGCGACCAGCGCGGTGCAGTTGCGCGGTCGGCGGCGCGCAACGGTTGCGCGATCGGACAAAATTAAGCTCCCTGCGCACTGATGTCCACTTGAATTTTGAAAAGTACAGCAGGACTTTTAAAATATTTTCTAAATTTCAGCGACGGCTCTATCACAATAATGCGACCAGCGCGGTGCAGTTACGTGGTCGGCGACGCGATAGGGTTGCGCGTTCGGCGGTGCGCTGCAGTTGCGCGATTGGACAAAAATGCGCAAATGAAATTAATGCTTAAAAATAGGCGTTGTTGTTGTGGGTTTTTTTTTTGGCTTGGAACGGATTAATTTTATTTCTATTATTTGTAATGGGAAAATATTATTCGGAATTCGAACGATTCACTTCTCGAATACTCTTCTGGAACGGATTGTTCGAAAACCGAGGCTCCACTGTACTTTATTTTTATATACCAACATTCAGGTGCAGTCAGGAAATACATAGTGGATGAAGAGTGAGTTTATTGGATGCAATAAAATACTCTTCAGTACAGAAGCATTCACTTAATACTATGTAGCTGCTGAAAACAACCATCCAATGGTTATGCATAACATCTTGGGTCGTTTTAATAAAGCCCTAGAACTTTTATATAACTGGAACATAATACCAAATGTAAGCTGTTCCTATAAAATTCTAAAAACTGAAGGAACAAATACAAAGTTTGTTTCTATTTGACCTATAAGAACAGTGAACAAAATATGTTGTGTTGATGCAACTTACAACGGATAATTAACAGCGTTATGCTTATTGACAGAATTAAACAATATCCATGACCCAGATATTGCTTTCGAGAACGGTGTTGAATTCTGATCGGAAGTCTGGGAAATTTCCATAGCTGTCAGCAATGTACAAAACCTTTCCACAATAAGATCAGATCCAGTGCAAAACCGTAGAAATTTCTGAAGCTTGAGTTCAGCCAAGTCTCTGATGAACCTTTTCAGATGATTTACCACTTCCATCTGCATTGAGGTTAAATCATTTGGAAATTTCAGCAGAGCACAACTTGTTAAGTGCGTCAGGACTTATGAAGTCATGGTGAAAAGTAACCTCCCTCCAGCAGTCAATAACAAACATGGGCTTTTGGACAAGCTCTTTGTGCGCTATTTCCTGCAGTATTGTGGGAACGGTTTCAGGTGTGATTCTCTTTCTACACCCATAGCTGTCAAGAACTTCCACAAGATCATCTTGGTCCACTTCTGAAAAGTCCTTCATTGCGTCCATCAAAACTTCACGCTTCTGGCTGCTCACAAACTGCAGAAAGTGGGCCCTTGGATCACTGTAGACACAGTTGAAAAGCACTTACTCGAGGAAAGGAAACGCAAGTTTGTTTGGGAAATAGCAACAATCTTGGTAACCTTTTATAAGTATTCTCCCAACTGCTTTCCACTTTGCTGCAGAAAAATCATGACGGATAAATGGCACCTTAATTGATGTACCAAGGGTGCATCGGTCATAGAATTCCTGCCAGAAACAGGTGAGAACATCTCTCAGTACTCCAGACCCAACACCTGCTTCTTCTCTATCATCTGGGAATATGCGTTTCACACTGAGTGGTTTGTTCAATATTTCTTCTTTACAGAATGCTCTTATCATATCATTCAATGTGTCAGTGGAGTGGACAGTTATAGTCAACACATCTTGTGGATCAGGTGGATTGATGGGCATAGCAGGACCATCGTAGATCATTGTGACTTCTGTATCTTCCTCTGTGTCATATGTGGGACCAAAGGTAATTCTGAATCAACAGAAATGTTGAATGACTGGTAGACTTCATTTGAATAAACAGAGACCTCGTCACTTTCTGCGGCATTGTATTCACTGCCATTGTCTGACGTAACTTCCTCGTGTGTGTGGACATCATCTTGGTTGTCTTTTGGTCTTGTTGCAATGTAAAAACGCAACAATGTTGGCTTTGCAGCCTCGTCCATATAGCCGATGGAATGGCAGGTGTCATCAGTGAGGCAGTTTTGTTTGAAATCCATAACCTCAAACTCAAAGTCCAATTGTGATCCTTTGGGAGAAATTCCATCTGGGAAAAATAGTTTTTTTCCTTCCTTGAGAATGTCTTTCAACCCAGCTTCTGTGGACATTTGAAGTTTTCTAGTACCCCCTCCCTGCTTCTCCCTCACCTGTTTGGTCATCTTTCCATCACTGTGTATCCATCAGATCGCAAGATTTCTTGTTTTCTGCTTCTTGGTCTTTGAGGTGATGTCCTCTTTGTCACTATCTTTCCTGAGTTTCATTTTTTCACGTAGTTTTTCTAAAAGTCAGTTTTTTCTTTTGGATGTAGGCTGTTTCGTCTTGCAAAAATTACAGAGTGCAATGCGGTCTCCATAGCAAGGGATGTAATTGGCAAGAGTGGCATCCTCCATCAGTGCGATGACATCACTGTCAATCTGCACGATGATAGAAAAAAAATTCCGACACACAGAATAACTTAATTTGAAAGAATGAAGCAAAAATATAATACTTATTGTAAATCAAATCCACTCGACAAACATGTTGCAACTGTTTAATCTTTAAGAATTTATTAAGCCACATTTATACCGGAAGTCTTTGTGTCTTTTATTTCATTTTATACACTATTTCAATCATCAGTTGACTTAATGTGAGCGTGTACATACTTAAAATGATCTAGCGTTGGATTGTGGTATGGAGAGTCAGCAAGGCATGAGGGGTTTGATGCCGCGAGTCGTGGTGTTTTACCGACGCTTTGTGACGTTGCAGTGACGTGTATATATATTTATAATTGAGCATTACGTCATCGGTTTAATGAAACTGACTACTGAATGAAAAAAAATCCGCATAATGCTTCTTTACGTGTAAATGCGGCGCATCCCATCAAGAGCTATCAATTAGCAACGGAGCTACATGCTACGTGGAGCCAGTTATATACGCAACAGTCCCCAAAATGAACACAATGCTTTATTTACTCACCCCCTGCTCCTCCAAGAGTGAAATGATGTCCTCCGGCAATCCTCTGGCACGCAAAAAGTCACTCGTTGACGACATAATGTCCTCTCTGGTCAAAACCACACCACACTGACTTCCCCTCCGCCACCCCACGCCATAAAGTCAGAAAATGGGAATTCTGACTTTAAAGTCAGAATTCTGAGAAAAAAAAAGTCAGAATCCTGTCACCCCTTTTTTTTTTTTTTCTTCACTGGCCGTGATCCTCTTCCGTAGAAAAGACATGCTCCGAAATCCCGTTGTCCGAATCAAACCTTTTAACTCCAGAGTTGGTCTTCCTTTGCTGATGACCTCCTGCTACGACCAAAAATTCATAGTTGCAAATCATTTGAGTTTGGATATGTAATCTTCCATTGTAAAACGAAATGTAAAAATGGAAAAAAAAAAAAAAAAGGAAAACGAAATATCTGGACGACTGCTCCTCAGTTGTTCACTGTAAGTTTGAACTGGAGATCACTTATTCTACAGGTGGGCGCATGAAGCATCCCGGGATCACTAGCGCCGCCTGTCATAAGGCTGGAGAACTTTTTTTCGTTGCCTCCGTTGGGTCTCTTTTCAAAGCCATTTTGTTCATCTAAAGCAGGGGTGGGCAATTAATTTTTACAAGGGGCCACATGAAGGTCCTGAGTTGTGTCAGAGGGCCACACCTACGATAACTTAAACCTGCTAAATTTTCTTCCATTGTAAAATGCACTAAATTATTTATTTTAAATAGTTGGTACTGGTAATTAGAATAATACAATTATTCTGTTTATATTTATATTAAGCTATGTGAAATTGTGGTGTAAAGGTCAAATAAAAAAACAATTATTAATCAGGACAATTTATTCTTAACTTCTTTAACTTTTCCTCAAATGACAAAGCCGCTCCATCTCTGGGTGTGAAGTTTGATAAAAAGTCCTTGTTGGGCTTGCAGTTTTGCTAGCAATGCATCAGCCTCTGATGCGCGCTGTTTATCAGACAGATGTATTTTTTCTCATGCTTGGTCGTGTAGTGGCGACTCAAATTATATTCTTTAAACACAGCGACCTGTGTACCACAAATCAGGCACATGGCTTAACCTTTCATTTCTGTACAGAAATACTTGGCAGTCCATGTCTTGTTGAAAACACGGCGCTTCTTGTCAACTTTTCTTTTCTGAGGGTCAGCACACGTTTCTCGGGCAGCATTACTTCGCACTGTTCACCTTCACGCACAGCTCACATACACGTACGCTACACGGAAGTGCGACGCCTTTCAAAATAAAAGTTTGACACTGTATTAGTTCCATGGTGCAATTCTGTACGCGCACACCTTTGCAACTTTACTCGCAGCGTCCTCATAACCGCGCCAACAACATAACATACAACATAACATACGGATGATTTGTTCACATCACGAGGTGTAGGAGAGAATCCGGTCCATTTTTCAAAATAAAAGATCGTTCAAACTCAGATTATTAAAACGGACATAATGCACGTTATTTATTCTTTCTTGTGTGGCCCAAATGTGGTACGAAATGATCCACGGACCGGTCCGTGGCCCAGGGGTTGGAGACCTCTGCCGCAATTGATTCTGCGCCTTTTAACCCGAAGCACCTTGTGGTGCAGAAAATACTTATACTTAACTAAAAGTTTAAAATGAGTCAAAATGGTAGATATTTAATTTACATTTTGCAAAAGTTGTCATCATTGGTAGGTCAGATTTCTTTAAATCATGTTATTTTATTGAACCTAATTTAATTGTTGATATATATTACCGTATTTTTTGGACTATAAGTCGCGTTTTTTCCCATAGTTTGGGTGGGGGGGCGACTTATACTCAGGAGCGACTTATATGTGAAATTATTCACAAATTTTTACTTGATCATTAACACATTACTTACTAGTATAGTTGATCACTTCACATGTTATTTTCACTTTAAACCGCATGAGGGCGCACTATGGCTTTGGAATAATTGGAGCCTCAATGAAAATGAGTTCCATTCACTGACTTCCGGAGTCAGGAGATTTAATGATTTGGAGTGACACAGATGGTTCGATAAACTACTTATTTATGTTAGTTATTTGGTATATAGTTTATTTAGAGTAGCAACGTGTATGTTGTTAGACTTCAGTAGTTTCCGATTGTCTAGCGAGGCTGTGAAGGCAGCGGGGGGGGACGGGAAGAACGATCCAGAGCGCTTGCTTCGAGCACACACTCATATGTTGAGCTATTGTTTTGTGAAATAAAGAGCCGGTTACCAAACCCACGTCTTGCCTGGTACTTTGGTAACGCTACAATACAGTTATATAGTATATAACAATATTGTACCAGCTGTACGGGGAGTACCAGCTGCAATCGGCGGCATACGGGGAGTCCGCGCTGCGATCGGCGGCATTCGGGGAGTCCGCGCCGCAATCGGCGGCATTCGGGGAGTTCGCACTGCAATCATCGGCATCCAGGGAGTCGGCGCCGCAATCGACGGCAATGTAGGAGTCTAAGCCGCAATCGGCGGCATTCGGGGAGTCGGCGCCGCAATCGGCAGCATTCGGGGAGTCCGCACCGAAATCGGCGGTATTTGGGAGGTCCGCGCCGCAATCGGCAGCATTCGGCGAGTCCGCGCCGCAATCGGCAGCATACGGGGAGTCCCAGCCGCAATCGACAGCATACGGAGAGTCCCAGCCGCAATCACAATCGGCGGCATTCGGGGAGTCCGCGTGCAATCGGCTGCATTCGGGGTGTCCGCACCGCAATTGGCGGCATACGGGGAGTCCCAGCCGCAATCGACGGCATACGTAGAGTCCCAGCTGGAATCGGCGGCATTCGGGGAGTCCCCGCCGCAATCGGCGGCATACGGGGAGTCTCAGCCGCAATCTGCGGCATACAAGGAGTTACTATTATATGCACGTAGATCTGTGGAATAATTGGAGCCGCAACTGATGACAAGGCTGACGTCAGCGGCACACGTAATTCCGGAGTCAACAGCTGTGTGTGTTCACTTCACTGGTTTCTTTTATATCAAACAAATTGTTTTAGGTTCATTACCTGACATGTTTCGGCGGTTTCTTCCGCCTTCATCAGAGTGTCACCAATGTGATAGTGATGCGGCTTTATCAGCTGATGGATGAAGGCGTGGCTCACCTGTCAGATTTGACAGGTGAGTCACGCCCTCTGCTGTCCATTCACCTCTCCAGAATGCTGTTCCAGGTTGTAGAGAGCATATAGGTTCCCTCATCCCTGTTGATGGTCCACGGGCCCCGCTTCCGGATCTCAGTGGCCTCCCTGATCCAACGCTGATATTTGTTTTCTTCTGTGTGTGTGTTTTTTTTTTTTAAGTGACACGAAAGACGAAGATTCCGATGGATTTAATGATTTGGAATGACACGGATGGTTCGATAAAATTGTTGTTTATATTACATTTATTTGTGATATCTAGTCTGACGTCAGCGGCGCACGTAGTTCCAGAGTCAACAGCTGTGTGTGTGTGTGTGTGTGTGTGTGTGTTTTTTTTAAGTGACACGGAAGACGAAGATTCCGATGGATTTATTTGATTGGAGTGACACGGATGGTTCAGTAAAGTTGTTTATATTATTATTATTTGATATATAGTGTATACATTGTTATATGGGCCTGTGGAATAATTTGAACTGCAACTGACGACAACGAGTCCGACGTCAGCGGCGCGCCGCAAACGTGGCGTCGTTTACAGAAAGGACGAAGGATTTGATCGATGGATTTATTGATTTGGAATGACACAGATGGTTTGATAAACGTGTTATTTATGTTAGTCATTTGAATAACTATTAATGTTGCGTCAGGCCCGTTCTCAGCTCCTCGTTTGTGTTCATATCACGTTAGCATACCGTATCGTTTAGCCTGTCGTTGCTGGTTCATATCTAGTCTTGGTGTTGGATTTTGTCAAATACATTTCCCCCAAAATGCGACTTATACTCCAGTGCAATTTATATATGGTTTTTTTCCCTTTATTGTGCATGTTATGGCTGATGTGACTTGTACTCCGGAGCGACTTTTGGTCAGAAAAATACAGTATTTATTTATTTTAGATTACACTAACCCTTTTAAGACATCTGAATGTAGCTCATCATATTAACATATCATAATCAGTTCTCTTGCTCAGCGACGGGGGTGCCGCCATGCATAGAGCCAATCAGTTTAGTTAGTCTTCTCCAGTTGGTTCGGTCCAGTGCTAGGGGCTCAGCTTCAGCTAGCGACAGGCCCAGGTGATGTAGGTCCATGGTGACGACATCAATCCATTGAGTGCGGGGGGCACCGCGGGGTCATTTCCAGCCGTCAATTTTTGGTTGAAAATTGAGGATAGCGTGAGTCGGGTGTTCAGGGGGGAGTCTTTTGACATGGCCATACCAACGCAGCCGACGTTGTGCTGCCAGGTGGGATGCTGGGGGCTGTTGGGTGCGTTCCCGCAGCACAGAGTTGGGGACTTTGTCTGTCCATTTTATCCCCTCTATAGTGCGCAGTGCTCTGGTGTAAAAGCCATCGATTCTGGCAGCCTGGGTCTTGTTGAGAGGCCAGGTTTCTACTCCGTAAAGGAGGATAGACAAGACTGAGGAGTTATATATCCTTAGTTTGGCCTCTCTTGATATGGAGTAATGTCTCCACAGTGCTTTCCAGAGTGTTTTCATGGTAGTGGCTGCCAGAGCACGTCTCCGATTTATTTCTGGTAGCATGTTGCCGTTGCTGGTGATTATGGAGCCAAAGTGGGTGAAAGATGTTACAAAATGGACTTCTTCTCCATTGATATGCAGCGGCAGAGGGGATGGGCCTCCTATGTGCATCAGTTTTGTTTTGGGCCAGCTGATCATCAGACCCAGCTTGTTGGCTTCCTCTTGGTAGATTTCCAAGGCTTCTTTCAACTGATCAGGGGTGGAGCAAAATAGCATAGTGTCATCTGCGTACTCCAGATCAGTGAGGCTATAACTGCCTAGTTTAACCCCTGGAATACGCACACATCCGTTCCATCAGATGGTCAATGATACAGTTAAAAGGGTCTGGTGCAGCTACATATCCCTTTCTCACACAGCTGTTGATTGAGAACCAGGTGGAGTTGGTACTATTGACACGTACACAGCTTTCGGCATCACTGTAGAGCTTTTGAAAGAGGGTGGTAATTTTTCTTGGTGCTCCGAGGATGGTGAGAATCTTCCCGAGGGAGGTGTAGTCCACAGTGTCAAAAGCCGCCTTGAGAAAAAGAAAGGCAATATAGAGGTGTCTGTCTTTGCGGAACTCGTGTACCTTCTCAATGATGAGGCGGAGGGCAGAGAATTGGTCTGTTGCGGAGCGGTTTGGCATGAAGCCCGCCTGTTGGGGGCGGGGCGTCTTTTGCTTCTAATGGCCAGGTGAGAAGTATGCAGGTGAAGATCTTTCCTGGGATAGAGAGACGTGTAATGCCTCTGTAGTTGTTACAGACCATTTTATCGCTCTTATGTTTCCAGAAGGGGAGAATTATGCCTCTGGTCCAGTCTTCAAGGGGGTGCTCGGTAATCCTGACATGATTGATGATATGAGTGAGCCAGTCAATGATGTTGTCACCACCCGCTTTCATCATTTCCGCTGTGATGTTACAGATACCAGGGGCTCTGTTGTTTTAAAGAGTAGCTAGGGCTTGCGAGACTATTGCTAGACTGTAATTTGCACTCGCATTTACGGATGATATGGTGAGGGCGTGGTCCGTTAGGGGTGGGGGATGATGCAACAGGTCGCTGAAATGCTCCTTCCAGCGGCTGATACAGTCGACCTCAGAGTTCAGTATGTTGCCCTGCACGTCCTTTACCAGGACTGCCTTCTGTTGGGGGGCTGTTTTGACTCGCCTCAGGGTCCAATACACTTGGGTGAAGTTATTGCTTTCTGCAGCAGACTCCAGGCATTCTGCTTCTCCTTGCCAGAATTTCTCCCTGTCTGCTTGTATTGCTGTGTTCCCTATATAATTCAGGCGGCAATATTCTGTCATGTCGCCCCTGAGACGTGCAGCTCTGCGCAGTTCTATGATTTCTAGTGTTGTTGGTGATATCCAGGGACAACTAGGTGTATGGTGGGTGCGTCGGATGGACTCGGCGGTTGCTTGGTTTATTGTAGACACGAAAAGGTCCCAGTTGGTAAGTTCTTTCTTGGCCAGGGTCTTATACCTGTTGGTGATGGAGCGGGTAAACACTGAGGTGATGGTTGGGTCTTGAAGATGGGAAGATCTCAGTCGAGGTGTTATCTGTGATGATGGGATGGCCTTTAATTTCAGTCTCAGATGGGTTACCAGTAATTGGTGGTCTGTGTTGCCTAGCTGGGCCCCACGATACACACGGCATGTATCTGCAATAGATAGACCTCCAGCATTGCATAGGTGCTGGAGGCGGACTCCGTTGTTGTTGGTGATGGGATCTGGGGATTCTGGGCCAATGATGTTTTTGGTCTGTGGGTCCCTTGAGGTGGAGGAGACTGTGGCGTTAAAATCTGCTAGCACAATAATGATGTCATGTGGGGGTATCTGCTGGATAACCAGCTCAGTGGCCTAGTAGTAGAGTGTCCGCCCTGAGACTGGAAGGTTGTGGGTTCAAACCCCGGCCGGGTCATACCAAAGACTATAAAAATGGGACCCATTGCCTCCCTGCTTGGCACTCAGCATTAAGGGTTGGAATTGGGGGGTTAGATCACCAAATGATTCCCGAGCGCGGCACCGCTGCTGCTCACTGCTCCCCTCTCCCCCAGGGGATGGATCAAAATCACATGGGGATGGGTTAAATGCAGAGGACAAATTTCACCACACCCAGATGTGTGTGTGACGATGATCATTGGGACTTTAACTTTGACTTTAACTTTAACTTAACCAGATGTAGCTGATCAAAGAAGGCATTCTTTGCCCGGTCGTCTGCGACCTCTGTTGGTGCGTAGGCGACAAAGACTGACATATTAACACATGAAGTGCATTAAAAAAACTTACAAGATGAACACCGAAAAATATGTCCGAACATACTTGCTAATGCATTCAAATGTACTTGCAAGTGCGTTAGATCTGTACACCCGCATTTAATTCTTTTCATCAGGAATTCAAGGCACAAGCCCACTCTAGAAGTTGGCAACTTGGCAAATAATGCATCATAGGTTTATTTAATTGGGGTGCATTAATGCAAGCATCTAACTTTAGAAGCAATACTCTGCATTGCACTTTTTGTAATTCAAAGTCATGTTTTTGTTGAATTGTTACTAAACAGTACTCAGCATGGTGGGGTCTTTTTTTAATCTTCCACTAAAACTATATGTTTTTTAAGATTAACTAACAAAGCCACCCTGAAAACAAATTAAAACTAAGTAAATTCATAAAACAAAACTTAAAATGAAACTAGATGTCATGCTGTCATGTGTTGTCCTGGTCACTTCCTGTTTTATTGTGTAATTTTCCTCTCGTTCCAGTCGGTGTGTCCTTCCCCTGTGCGTCTGCTCACATGACTCCCTGATTCCAAGTGTGTGGACCTGTGCCAATTTCTTCACCTGTGTTCCTCTCCTTCTGTGTCCATATAACCCGCGCCTTTCCCAGTGTCCAGTGCCAGTGCGTCTTGCCTGACTAAGAACACTAGCGATCACGAAACCCTCGAGTTCCCCGTAGAAGCCATGTTTGAACGATTTTGATCACCTATGTTAACTTGGTTACATAGTTATCTTCGTTATAGTATTTCCCTCGGTTCGAGGCGCTTTGATTTCGCCTTTTTCTCCCTCGGTTCGAGGCGTCTTTTTTTCCCTCATATTGAGGCGCTTTTTGTTACTACTGCCATTGGAAAAAATAAACACATCTTTGGACTTTGGAAACTCTGCATTCGAGTCCTCTCCCTGCTCCACGCCTGACACTAGATGTAATTAAAATTCAGAAACTATAAGTACAAGAACGATATTGTTCGCTGCTTGGACCCTAAGACCACGGGTGGGCTTCCCCTGTCAAATCTAGCAGTGCGTGTATTCTCCCAGACACCTAAGCACATTTCCTCTTGCTCACTCAGAAGGCTGTACTATGGATGAGCACCTCTTGAAAGTGAAACATATAATCATATTGCAAGCTTTGATGTGATGAACTGCTATCGTGCTCGGCTTGAGACAGCCACACAACCGAGCAGCTACTGTTGTCCTAATGGCTTGGAGTAATATTGTCTGATAGTGCAGCTTACAAAAATTCAGTCATTCTAATAAAGCAAATGGTGAGTTAAATTTTGAAACATTTGTTTTTATTTGAACCCTCTGTGAGTCACCTTATGTCCCTTGTGATGATTAACAAAAATACTTTGACGTGGGTCATTTGGGACCCCCTCTGGAGCCAGGCTTGAGTGAGCATCTGGTGACCGAGCCTTCACCCATGGCCAGGCACAGCCCAAAAAGGCAACGTGGGTCCCCCTTCCCATGGGTTCACCACCTGTGGGAGGGGCCAAAAAGGTCAGGTGCAGAGTGAGTTGGGCGGCAGCCAAAGGTGGGGACCTTGGCGGTCTGATCCCTGACAGAAGCTGGCTCTAGGGACATGGAATGTCACCTCTCTAGCAGGAAAGGAGCCCGAGCTGGTGTGCAAGGCACGGAAGTTCCAACTAGACCAGGGGTCGGCAACCCAAAATGTTCAAAGAGCCATACTGACCCGCCCCAAAAAAACATACCTGTCTGGAGCCGCAAGAATCTAAAAGCTTTTTATAAGGCAACATAGACTGTCAATACATGAGCTGTATGCCTACTATTAAAATAATTAAGTAGGCTACAAATACAAACTAACAAAGCGACGCAAAACGTTGCCCCTGGATAGCCAGCGGACTTTGTTGTGCAGCAGGAGATCGGCATATTCGCTCTCAACTTCATCTAGCAATTTATGGAATTGAGGGTGGTTTAATTCTTTTGCGATTATTTTGTTCACAATATGGATGACAAGGTTCATCACCTCCAAACACTCCGGTGGGAATGTTTACGCACACGGCGCCTCATGGTGCATTATGCAATGGAATGCAAGCAAATTTTGATCCAATGCTTTCTGTCGTAAAGTCACAAACTTTTGCGACCCTCTCATACTTGGTGCGCCATCTGTAGTGACTGAAATCAGGTGTCCAGTATGTATCTCTGTCATTTAAACACAGCAGCACATTCTCGCAGATGTCCTCCACCCATGTTTGGCCTTTTAGTGGTATCAATTTCTTCTTGCGGCCCATTAGAGTTCACGTACCTGCATAGCAGAGCTGTCTGTTCGATATCGGTCACGTCACACGACTCATCACAGGCAATTGAGAAAGCTGGAGCTGAATTGATGTCCTTTATTTGCAGATCGGTGATATTGTTTGCCATTCAAATTACCATTTCTTTCACTGTTTTTGCGGAGAGGCATATCTTTAAATTTCTGAATGATCTCGGTTTTGTTTTTGAAGTCCGAAAATAGGCACTCTGATATTTTAACGAATGAATCCTTCATGTACTCGCCATCGGTGAATGGTTTTCCGCGCTTTATTATCTCCTGGGCTGCAACAAAACTTGCAGCAGTAGTAGAGTTTGGAGATGCAATCCACTTCTTGAAACTGTTTTTTCGTTCCTCAAATTGCACCTTTCCTCTCAGTTCCAACTAGGTGATTAGCAGCAAATTTAGCATGCTTTAGCTGAAAATGTCGCTCCAAATTGATCTTCTTGTTATATTTGACAACTTCTCATTGCAAATCAAATATTCAGGCAATCCTTCAGCATTGGCATTGAAAGCTAATAGTTGAGTCAATTCTTTCTTAAACCCTCAGTTCTCATCAGCAAGCTTTCACTTTTTACCTTTTGAATCCATGGCCCGTCACTCACACACATGTTTGTTTACAACTCGCCTGTGCTGTGTCGCTTGCTATGACGCAATTTTGCGCCATTCTGAAATTCGGTACTTTTAATATATTTACAACTATATACATTTTCTACAGCATAATAATGTTTGTGTCATGGTTACCATCTAAAAAATATATTTAAAAAAATAAAACAAAACAAAAAAACCAACATCCGATTCCATTTTCACTCATTTTTGCAAGAGCTCCAGGGAGCCGCTAGGGATGTGCTAAAGAGCCGCATGTGGCTCTGGAGCCGCGGGTTGCCGACCCCTGAACTAGACATAGTCAGACTTGCCTCCACACACAGCTTTGGTTCTGGTACTCTTGAGAAGGGCTGGAGTCTGACTGTTGTTTGTGTTCATGCACCAAATATAGCAGTTCAGAGTACCCACCCTTTTTGGAGTCCTTGGAAGAAATGGTGGAGAGCGCTCCTTCTGGGGACTCCATCATTCTGATGTGTGACTTGAATGCTCACATGGGCAATGACAGTGAGACCTGGAAGGGCGTGAGTGGGAGAAAAGTCCTATTCCTATTTCGGACTCTTGTATATCTGCAAATCTCTTCTTTCAATCCCTACCCACAGTGCCCACATGGAGATTGACCTGTCAATTAAGCGCTTTGCCTTTCAGCTCAGTTACTTCTTCAAAATGAAAGACTGGTGCTAAATCTGCAGATACTGCATCAATCCGGCTGTTGATCTTCTCATCCATTCTTCCCTCACTTGTGATCAAGATTCCAGGATATTTGAACGCTGCCACTTGGGGCACAATCTCATTCCAAACCCAGTGATAGGATGACTTCTGATTTGCATGTGCTGATGCTCTTCCCATTTGCTTCATTTGCAGCTGGCAACCGCTGTAGCAATTAATGAACATAAGGCCGCGTGATAATTTAATATCAATCTAATAATATTATTGTGATTGACACATGATCGGTGCCAATGGAAAATGCCTTCAATGCAATATTCGATATTCAAGATTCAAGATTCAAGATTCAAGAGATTCAAGAGTTTTTTATTCGCCATGTTTGAGCGTGCCAAACAAGGAATTTGACTTCGGTAAATCACAGCCTCTGTTCAACATTTAGGTGACTAACAACAACACTCAGGACATGTGAAAAATGAAAGATATTCTCAAACATCCCCTGATCTTAAACTCCCAAGAGGGCAAGGAAAAACTCCAAACTCCAGCTAGGGGAAATGAGAAACCTTGAGAAGAGACCACAGATGGGACGGTCCCTCTTTTCTAGGATGACCAGGCTGCAATGGATGCAGAGAGGACACATAGTACAAACAGTGTAGACAAAAAAGGTGTGGAAAGCGGGATGTCATTGCACAGTAATGACTCTGAGACTCTAAGTGTGGTGTGAGTTCATCAGAGCGACAGCCTGGGGGAAGAAGCTGTCTCTGTGTCTGCTGGTTTTAGTGTACAGAGCTCTATAACGGCGTCCGGAGGGGAGTAGTTCAAACAGGCTGCAACCTGGGTGCGAAGGGTCTGTTGAGATGTTACTTGGACGTTTCCTGGTATAAAAAACATCAGAACACAAATCCCGACTCACTATTATGGATGTTGTACACAGTGTGCAGACCATGGAGGAGCAATTAAACCAACAAAGAAGAAACCGCTAAACCAATGAAGAAGCAACTACACTAACGAAAGTGTCCATATTGCATACTACATAGAGAGAAAGTGTGACGTAACTTCCTTTAAATGAAAGACTGATTGACTCAGTACAATTCTTAAAAACATTACGTATATTGTGCATACTAAACCGATTAAACCCTTCAAGATGGAAAAGTTGTTTAGCAGTTACAGGGTTTCTCTGTCCGTGATGTACTATTTCGCTAGTGCCACTAAGACGTGTTCGGAAATACCCTCTGAGTGCGGACGTTCGCTTAGACTGTTTGGAAACGTTGCCTAAGTTCAGTTATTTGGTCATCCCCCAAAAACTGGCCCTCAAACAATGTCTGCAATAGGCAGTCCGACTGGAGTTGGGACCAGTGCTGGCTGGATTACAAAATGAATGGGAGCAGACCGCACTAGACCTCTCTGAACACCACTGGTGCACAGAGTGGTTTACAGGTGGCAAAGTGAACTTCTGAACATGCCCCTAGTCACAATCAGACAAGTAAAATATGAATAGCTATGGCAATAAAGATCCCACTATAAAGATAAAGTAGTCCTAGGGTGGTTTGTCAGCTGTAATTCCTGCACTGCAAGAGAGTCTTAATTCACTACACGTAATGTATGAACATTGAGTGAAGGTTAATAGATGTAACTATCTACCATGCTGCTGATATATAGATAGTGGACCCCTGGAGGAGCAACACATTACAATGTACACAGAAGCAGTTAATTTTTTGTATCACTATAGCAGACCTGGGAAAATTACGGCCCGCGGGCCACATCCGGCCCTTTGTGCGTCCCTGTCCGGCCCGCATGAGGCCAATCGTAAATTATATTTGATTACTACCTGATTTAAAAAAATAATAATAATTAGTGTCGTGCGTACAATACAACTGTTTCACTTTTATTTTTAAAGGCGTCGCACTTTCGTGTAGCAGTGTAACAGTGCGAAGTAATGCTGCCCGAGAAATGTGTGCTGACCCTCAGAAAAGAAAAGTTGACAAGGAGCGCTGTGTTTTCAACAAAACATGGACTGCCAAGTATTTCTTTACAGAAATGAAAGGTAAAGCCATGTGCCTGATTTGTGGTACATAGGTCGCTGTGTTTAAAGAATATAATTTGAGTCGCCACTACACGACCAAGCATGAGAAAAAATACATCTGTCTGATAAACAGAACGCATCAGAGGCTGATGCATTGCTAGCAAAACTGCAAGCTCAACAAGGACTTTTTATCAAACTTCACACCCAGAGATGGAGCGGCTTTGTCATTTGAGGAAAAGTTAAAGAAGTTAAGAATAAATTGTACTGATTAATAATTGTTTTTTATTTGATCTATACACCACAATTTCACATGGCTTGCTATAAATATAGACAAAATAATTGTATTCTTCTAATTACCAGTGCCAACTATTTAAAATAAATAATTTAGTGCATTTTACAATGGAGGAAAATTGAGCAGGTTTAAGTTATCGTAGGTGTGGCCCTCTGACACAACTCAGGTTTTTCATGTGGCCCCTTGTAAAAATCAATTGCCCACCCCTGCACTATAGGGATGATCTTGAATGACGTCGCTCAAATATTCAGCGGATGCAAAAGGTCCGACAAACGTTGGAATGGCGACAACAGCTGCATGCATCATTTTGGAGGAGGACGACGTCCCAGGAGTTAAATTCCAACACGGTTTCATTGCTGATGCATTTCTAGCAAAACTGCAAGCCCAACAAGGACTTTTTATCAAACTTCACACCCAGAGATGGAGCGGCTTTGTCATTTGAGGAAAAGTTAAAGAAGTTAAGAATAAATTGTACTGATTAATAATTGTTTTTTTATTTGACCTATACACCACAATTTCACATAGCTTGCTATAAATATAGACTGAATAATTGTATTCTTCTAATTACCAGTACCAACTATTTAAAATAAATAATTTAGTGCATTTTACAATGGAGGAAAATTGAGCAGGTTTAAGTTATCGTAGGTGTCGCCCTCTGACACAACTCAGGTTTTTCATGTGGCCCCTTGTAAAAATCAATTGCCCACCCCTGCACTATAGGGATGATCTTGAATGACGTCGCTCAAATATTCAGCGGATGCGAAAGGTCGGACAAACGTTGGAATGGCGACAACAGCTGCATGCATCATTTTGGAGGAGGACGATGTCCCAGGAGCTAAATTCCAACACGGTTTCATTGCTAAACATAGTGTGGAACAACTCAAACGTTGGCTGACATGCAGAGGCCTCAAAGTCAGAGGGGAAAAAAAACGTTATTTATTGTGTGATAGCTCTCTCACTCAGGTGACCCAAACCTTCCACAGACGGTCACTGGTATTGGATCGGGATTTTCAGACGTTGGCCCATTTCCACCGACAGAATACAGAGGGCATATATATTTGTGTTTGGTGACATTTTTTACTGTAAATCCCTGCCGTTTACAAGCTTCGACCCAGTGAAGGCATTTCTCTCGGCTCCTCCTCGGCTTTGGAAAAGCTATGAAGAAAACTCCCCTCATATGATCCCGGTCAGCATATTGCGAGTCGCTCCGGCAGACACCAAAGCTGCAGTGTTTTGTTGTAACCATGATAGGTCCGTTAATGTTATTTCTGATAAAAAATAGCGAGTTGGTCCTTTGCGCTCCTATTGTTTACTACCTGTGCGGCTCGAGTAAATATCCAACCACGCTGCGGCCGTGGCGCATGCGCAGTTCGCTGTTCTAAGAATAGAAACTCTGGTGTAATTGTGACAAGCCCTATTGACTGATATGAAATACATATTGAGAAATCTTTTTCACCTATATCCCCCAGCCTCACTAAGTGCATTATGTTTAAAAGGCATTTAATTTATATTGTGCAGTTTGACATTTTCATCATTTTATTGACTGCCTATTAAAGTTTAAGTATATGTTAAAATTATCTGAATTCATCATTTTTCTCCCATTCATTATTTTTCAATAGTTAGAAAATAAAAATAAATAGTTTTTTTATTTTAAGCTCACAATCAACTCCTTCGTCTTACTGGTGTTCAGCTGAAGCTGGTTGAGCTCACACCAGCTGACAAAGTCCTTGATGACCGTCCTATATTCCAGATCGTTCCCCTCCGAGACATATCCAACAATGGCCGTGTCGTCGGAGAACTTCTGGATGTGGCAGTGAGCAGTGTCGTGGGTAAAGTCTGAAGTGAACAGGGTGAAAAGGAAAGGAGAGAGCACCATACCCTGGGGGAAACACCTGTGCTGCAGCGCACCACGTCGGACTCGCAGCGATGTAACCTCACATACTGCGACCTGTCGGTGAGGAAGTCTGTTGTCCATGCAGCCAGGCGCTGGTCCAAACCCGTCTTCTCCATCTTCACCCTAAGCAGTGACGGCTGGATGGTGTTAAAAGCACTGGAGAAATTGAAGAAAATGATCCTCCTAGTGCTCCCTACGTCCTCAAGGTGAACAGTGCGAAGTAATGCTGCCCGAGAAATGTGTGCTGACCCTCAGAAAAGAAAAGTTGACAAGGAGCGCTGTGTTTTCAACAAAACATGGACTGCCAAGTATTTCTTTACAGAAATGAAAGGTAAAGCCACGTGCCTGATTTGTGGTACACAGGTCGCTGTGTTTAAAGAATATAATTTGAATCGCCACTACACGACCAAGCATGAGAAAAAATACATCTGTCTGATAAACAGAACGCATCAGAGGCTGATGCATTGCTAGCAAAACTGCAAGCTCAACAAGGACTTTTTATCAAACTTCACACCCAGAGATGGAGCGGCTTTGTCATTTGAGGAAAAGTTAAAGAAGTTAAGAATAAATTGTACTGGTTAATAATTGTTTTTTATTTGATCTATACACCACAATTGCACATGGCTTGCTATAAATATAGACAGAATAATTGTATTCTTCTAATTACCAGTGCCAACTATTTAAAATAAATAATTTAGTGCATTTTACAATGGAGGAAAATTGAGCAGGTTGAGCTCACACCAGCTGACAAAGTCCTTGATGACCGTCCTATATTCCAGATCGTTCCCCTCCGAGACATATCCAACAATGGCCGTGTCGTCGGAGAACTTCTGGATGTGGCAGTGAGCAGTGTCGTGGGTAAAGTCTGAAGTGAACAGGGTGAAAAGGAAAGGAGAGAGCACCATACCCTGGGGGAAACACCTGTGCTGCAGCGCACCACGTCGGACTCGCAGCGATGTAACCTCACATACTGCGACCTGTCGGTGAGGAAGTCTGTTGTCCATGCAGCCAGGCGCTGGTCCAAACCCGCAGTGTTCTGTGCAGTAAATAAATCACTGCATCATCCACCCCAACACCAGGCCGGTAAGCAAACTGCAAGGGATCCAGCTGTGCTCCCACTAGTGAACGCAGGTGACCCAGGATGATCCTCTCCATAGTCTTCATCAGGTGGGATGTCAAGGCAATTGGCCTGAAGTGGTTAGGCTCCTTGGGGCGCGGCACCTTCAGTACGGGGACCACGCAGGAGGTCTTCCACAGTACTTGGACCTTGTTCGGGCTCAGGCTCATGATGGTGCAATTAGTTCAAATGGGCTCCCTGTCACATGGCTAACTGGAGCTGTGGACACGAGGAGGTAACTGTGTCATGGTGTCTATTCCAAAGCCAATGGTGGAGTTTAGAGGTGAGGGGTGTTGTTAAGGCGAAGGAGTAATGAACCAGGCAGAGCAACCAAGTGCAGAACAAACTTCTTTTATTGAATAAAGGGGTAAAGGGGAGTGAGAGGCTGGAACACCGGCAGAGCAGGTGCAGCAGCACCGGCGGGGAGAGACATCAGGTGCTTGGACGTGGCAGGTTGCTTGCCGGGAAGGAACAGACGGACAGACAGGCGGATGAGCAAGCAGGTGTCATGGCGACGGGCATAGTCGAATTAGACTGGGGCAAGCTGAAGACGTAGTCAGGGACGGGCAATAAGTCAGGCTGGGCAGCGTTCAGGATAGTCGGTCATTCAGGCAGGCGAGGTGCTACGCGAGGACGTGGACAGGGACAGGCAATAGGTCAGGCCGGGCGAAGTTCATGAATGGTCGGGTAGGCAGGCAGGATCCGCAACAGGAGTCAGTTAGTGAACAGCCAGTGAGCAGGAACGGGTACCGACACAGACGAACTGACACGGAGTGACAAGAATCCAGCGTTTAAGGACAGGTGTTAGCAAGCAGGGAGCAGGTGGTGGTGATGATTGCTGTGGGGCGTAGCTGTGAGCGATGTGTGTCAATGGGGCATCACTGTGAATGATGGGCGTCTGGGAAATGTACTGTTCAAGTGGAGCAGGAGTCCTATCGGGCGTTTTTGGCCTGCGGGACTCTGGAAGAAGCTCTGGCATCAAAGTAGGGCTAATCAATGCAGAATGGAAACTCTGAAGAGAACTGTGTAGAGAATTGGGCATTGCTGATCTTACACAAGGACTCAAGTTGGAGAGCCTCAATTCTACTAATACACTTTCCTGAGGAAGTCCATAATGAGTCTGGGGACTGGATCTCTCCAGTCTCTGCATGTGAAGTCGACAAGGCGATTAAAATGCTCCTTGGCAGCAAATCCCCAGGGGTGGATGAGATTTGTCCTGAGTTACTAAAGATTGGGTGCTGTAGGGCTGATCTGGTTGACACGGAATGTTTAGGTCCGACCAAGGCATTGAAGGAGTCGGGTTGGGTGGCCTAGCTATTGCATAGCTACTTTTTATAGATTTTTTATAGATAGGGATTCTGTTAGCTTCAACATTATGAGATGTTCTACCAGGGCTGGGTGATACGACTGAAAAGTATGTCACGATAAGTATTTCATATTGATCAAGCTCGATAAATATTGACTTATTTGTTTTATTTTTATTTTCTAACTATTGAAAAATAATGAATGGGAGAAAAATGATGAATTCAGATAATTTTTAGGTGTCAAGGAAAGAAAGCCCAACTACCTAGTCAGTACTTCCTGACCGAAAATACCTGCTGAGGCTCTTTTCTTGCAACAGAGCTGACACACCACATCCCTGGAACCAACCTCCACTAAGGTTCCCGCCTTCGACTGACACCCAGCTTCTATCCATTCATAAGTAGTGAGCCCATTGAAAGGAAACCCATGTTACCTCATCATTGAGCCCCACCTCAAGGCCTGACTATGCACTCCAGTCATTGCCATCATCAGAGGGTTTCTAAGATGTGCTTTTTCTGGCAATGTTGTCGATTTACATATTCACATGATCTGTAGTATAATTATAAATATGTATATATCAGCGCAGCTTGGTGGGGCACTGGTTAGCACGTCCGCCTCACAGTTAGGAAGGTGCGGGTTAGATTCTTCCCCGTGTGGAGTTTGCATGTTCTCCCGTGTCTGCGTGGGTTTTCTCCGGGCAATCCGGTTTCCCCCCACATCCCAAAAACATGCTTGGTAGGGCGAATGAGCACTCTAAATTGCACCTAGGTGTGAGTGCGGATGGTTGTTTGTCTCTACTGTATGTGTCCTGCGATTGGCTGGGTGTCCACTGCCTACTGCCCGATGACTGCTGGGATAAGCTCCAGCACGCCGGCGACCCCGTGGGGACAAGCGGTATAGAAAATGGATGGATGGATATGTACATGTGTGAGTGTGTGCGTACGTGCGTGTGTGTGCGCGTGTGCATGCATGTGTTGCAAACTGATAACAACATGCCTATCACAAAAATTATTACATTATTTAGTTTTTCTGAATCTGTCCAACAAATTAATCAAAAATAGGATTAAGTGAAAGATAACATTACATGTGCCTCATTTAGTGATTGCATACTTACTACATTTTTAAAACTCACATTTAATGATCTTGTATGTCTATATACAGCGTCTACAGGAGGAAGCCCAGTGGTTGACAGTGGTGGAGTATGTCAAAGCATTGATGCAGAAGAGGCTGGTATGTCGCAGTGCTGAGGAAAGGAGGAAATTAACTCAGCAGATGGTTAAGGATGACCAGCAGTTTCAAGAAATTTTCCATGGTGTGGTCAGTTAATTAATCATCCTATCCTGTTAATGGTGTAAATACACAGTGTCCAAATATATATATATATATATATATATATATATATATATATATATATATATATATATATATATATATATATATATATATATACACATACACCCGTAAAAAGGCTGTGGACTGCTGTTGTGCGGCACCGCTTTGCTGGGCGGAGGGACATGTGACACAGTCACAGGGGAGAAAAGTGGTGTGTTGATCGCATGTCCATCCGCCAGGCAAATAGTGCCGTATGATTCACACAAAGAAGAGACAGAACGAGATCAAGACGAACATTACTGAAAGGAACCGAGTCTCTCACGGATGACCGAGCTTCTCACCCTATCTCTAAGGGAGAGCCCGGACACCCTGTAGAGGAAACTCATTTCGGCCACTTGTATCTGGGATCTCGTTCTTTCAGTCACAACCTATAGCTCGTGACCACACGTGAGGGCAGGAGCGTAGATCGACCGTTAAATTGAGAGCTGTGCCTTTTGGTTCAGCTCTCTCTTCACCACGACGGACCGGTACAGAGTTCGCATTACTGCCAACACTGCACCAATCCGCCTGTCGATCTCACACTCCATCCTGCCCTCACTCGTAAACAAGACCCCAAGATACTTGAACTCCTCCACTAGGGGCAGGATCTCATCCCCAATCTGGAGAGGGCATTTCACCCTTTTCCGACTTAGGACCATGGCCTCAGATTTGGAGGTGCTGACCCTCGTGCCGACCGCTTCACACTCAGCTGCGAACCGCTCCAGTGAGAGCTGGAGATCACGGTTTGAAGTAGCCAACAGCACCACGTCGCCTACAAAAGGTCCCCAAATGGGACACCCTCAACCCCTCGGCTGCGCCTAGAAATTCTGTCCATAAAGGTTATGAACAGAATCGGTGACAAAGGGCAGCCTTGGCGGAGTCCAACCCTCACTGGGAACAAATCCGACTTACAGTCGGAAATGCGGACCAAACTCTGGCATCGATGGTACAGGGAGCTAACCGCCCTTATCAGTTGGTTTGGCACCCTGTACTCCCGAAGCATCCCCCCACAGAACTTCCCGAGGGACACGGTCGAATGCCTTCTCCAAGTCCACAAAACACATGTGGACTGGTTGAGCGAACTACCTCTATCTCTAACTACCTCTCCAACTGGCTACTGGACTTCCTCTGTCAGAGGCCTCAAGTAGTACGTGTTGGCGACAATATCTCAAGCAGCATCTCGCTGAACACGGGGGCCCCCCAAGGCTGCGTGCTCAGTCCGCTGGTCTTCCCCCTGCTGACGCATGACTGTACTGCAACCTACAGCAACAACCGCATTGTGAAATTTGCTGACGACAGGACTCTGGTGGGTCTCATCACCAAGGGCGACGAGACTCAATACAGGTCGGAGGTCGATCTTCTGACCACATGGTGCAGGGACAACAACCTCCTGCTGAACGTCAGCAAGATCAAGGAGATTGTTGTTGACTTCCGGAAGGGTCACACCCAACACCTGCCACTGACCATCAATGGTACTGTGGTAGAGAGAGTGAGCAGCACCAGATTCCTAGGAGTGCACATCAGTGAAGACCTCTCCTGGACAACCAAATCACTGGCGAAGAAAGCTTAGCGCTGCCTGTACTTCCTGCGGAAACTCAGGCGAGCAAGTGCTCCTCCAGCCATCATGACCACATTCTACCGTGGCACCATTGAGAGCATCCTCTCCAGTTGTATCGCTGTGTGGGGTGGAAGCTGCACTGACTACAACATGAAGGCCCTGCAGCGCATAGTGAACAGAGCTGGTAGGATTATTGGTGCTTCACTCCCCTCCGTGAAGGACATTTAAGCCTGCCGTCTCACCCGCAAGACGACGACGATTGTGAGTGATGTGAGTCACCCCGTTCACACTTTGTTTGATCGACTGCCCTCAAGTAAGAGGCACAGAAGCCTGCGCTCCCACACCACCAGACTCATCAACAGCTTCATACTCCAGGCTGTTAGGATCCTGAACTCTCTCTCCCCTCCACCCTCGGCTGCATAACGTCCTGGCCTTTTGGGCCACGTTGGCTGCCTTGCACGACTCCACTTGCACTACTCCTCCTGTTCTTTTGCGCTATATACTGACTGTCTGCTGTATGCACAATTGCTCCATTTCAACCATGTTGCTCTTATTTATTCAGTGCTCTTATTTATTCATTGTATGTGTCTTCTTGTTTTTATTTTTTGTATTGTTTACTTGAATGTTTCGTTTGTCGGTGGACCAATTGGGTGTAATATGTCTTATCACCGTGGGATAGTAGGAAACGCAATTTCGATCTCTTTGTGTGTCTTCACATGTGAAGAAATTGACAACAAAGCAGACTTTGACTTTGACTTTTCCATGCACCCTCAAGGATCCTGCTGAGGGTATGGAGCTAATCCAATGTTCCATGGCCAGGACGAAAACCACACTGCTCTTCCTGAATCCGAGGTTTGACCTACCGACGGACCCTCCTCTCCAGCACCCCTGAATAGATATAACCTGGGAGTGTAATTCTCTGTAGTTAGAACACTCCGATCCCCCTTCTTAAAGAGGGGAACCACCACCCCAGTCTGCCAATCCAGAGGCACCGTCCCCCATGTCCACGTAATGTTGTAGAGGCGTGTCAGCCAGGACAGCCCCACAACATCCAGAGCCTTTAAGAACTCCGGGCGAATCTCATGCACTTCTAGGGCCTTGCCTCCAAGGAGTTTTTTAACTACCTCAGTGACTTCGACCCCAGAGATTGGAGGGTTCACCTCAGAGTCTCCAGGCCCTGCTTCCACAATGGAAGGCGTGTCGGTAGAATTGAGGAGGTCTTCGAAGTATTCTCCCCACCGACTCACGACGTCCCGAGTCGAGGTCAGCAGCACGCCATCTCCACTGCAAACAGTGTTGATGGTGCCCTGCTTCCACACCTGAGACGCCAGATGGTGGACCAGAATATCATCGAAGCCGTCCGGAAATCATTCTCCATGGCCTCGCCAAACTCCTCCCATGCCCGGGTTTTTGCCTCAGCAACTGCTGAAGCAGCGTTCCGCTTGGCCATCCGGTACCTGTCAGAACAGCTCCTTCTTCAGCTTGACAGCATCCCTTACCACCGGTGTCCACCAGCGGGTTTGTGGGTTGCCGCCACGACAGGCACCGACCGCCTTACAGCCACAGCTCCGGTGGCTGCCTCAATAATGGAGGCACAGTATATGGTCCACTCGGACTCAATGTCCCCCGCCTTCTCCGGGACGTAGAAAAAGCTTTGCCAGAGGTGGGAGTTGAAACTCTTCCTGACAGGGGATTCTGCCAGACGTTCCCAGCAGACCCTTATAGTACGTTTGGGTCTGCCAGGTCGGACCAGCATCTTCCCCCACCATCGGAGTCAACCCACCAGGTGGTGATAAATTGACAGCTCTGCCCCTCTCTTCTCCCGAGTGTCCAAAAGATGCGGCCGCAAATCCAATGACACGATTACAGTCGATCATCGAACTGTGGCCTAGGGTGTCCTGGTGCCAAGTGCACACATGGACACCCTTATATTTGAACGTGGTGTTCATTATTGACAATCCGTGTTGAGCACAGAAGTCCAATAATAGAACACTGCTTGGGTTCAGATCGGGGGGGGGGGGGGGCATTCCTCCCAATCACGCCCTTCCAGGTCTCACTGTCATTTCCCACGTGAGCATTGAAGTCACCCAGTAGAACGATGCAGTCCCCAGAAGGAGCGCTCTCCAGCACTTCCTCCAAGGACTCCAAAAAGGGTGGGTAATCTGAGCTGCTGTTTGGTGCATAGACACAAACAACAGTCAGGACCCATCCCCCCACCCGAAAGCGGAGGGAGGCTACCCTCTCGTTCACCGGGGTAAACCCCAATGTGCAGGCGCCCAGCCGGGGGTCAACAAATATGCCCACACCTGCTCGACGCCTCTCACCGTGGGCAACTCCAGAGTGGAAGAGAGTCCAGCCCCTCTCAAGAGGGTTTGTACAAGAGCCCAAACTGTGTGTGGAGGCAAGTTTGACTATGTCTAGTCGGAACTTTTCTGCCTAGCACACCAGCTCGGACTCCTGTCCAGCCAGAGGTGACATTCCATGTCCCAAGAACCAGCTTCTGCAGCCGCGGATCGGACCGCCAAGGTCCCCGCCTTTGGCCACCGCCCAGCTCACTTAGCATCCGACCCCTTTGGGCCCTCCCACGGGTGGTGAGCCCATGGGAAGGGGGGACCCGCGTCTCCCTTTTGGGCTGTGCCTGGCCGGGCCCCATGGGCGAAGGCCCGGCCACCAGACGCGCGCCTTCAAGCCCCACCTCCAGGCCCCTCATCTAGGACCCTTTTGCCATGGGTGACCCTCCCAGGGGCATGAAGCCCCAGGCAACATGGCTCCTAGGATCATTGGGACACGCAAACCCCTCCACCACGATAAGGTGATGACTCACGGAGGGAAATACATATACTCAGTCAGTGACTTCTACTGGTATGTTTTTTTATCCAGCCCTATTAGTGCTGTGTTACTTCCGTGTTGCTGGTGTGTTACTGCCGCGTTAGAGGCATTGTTTGGAAGAAAAGTTAAGGTCTGTTATTAAAACTTTGATAACTCTTTCTGTGTGCCGTCTTTCTTTGTAAATAACTCGTGGGCATATACGGCTTTTAGTACAGTGGGACTTATGTATGATAAAAACAAGATGTTCCCCTCATTTTGCTGGTGAGGCTAATAATCAGGTGTGGCTTATAGTCCAGAAATATATATATATATATATATATATATATATATATATATATATATATATATATATATATATATATATATATTATATATATAATAATATATTAATATTATAATATAATAATATAATATATAATATATATATATATAATATATATATATTATATATATATATTATATATATTATATATATATATATATATATATATATATATATATATATAATGAAATACTCCATAATACAGAACAAAACTTTTTTACAGGCCCAAGCATTTGTTTAACAAATAATTGTACTGTATAAACATTTTTTAACAAATAACGGCTGTACTGTAAAATAATAATTTCAATCAGCAATATGAACTGAAGGCTTCAAATTACGGAGATCAGCACCGCCCCACCGCGACCCAAATCATTGGATTAGAACGGGAGAAAATAAAAAATGATTATGAAAAAAAAATACTAACTACAGTAGGACAAATAGTGTATTTCACTGCTCTTCTGACTGAGCCCCTGTATCCTGACTCTGCTTTGGAGCATTTTTTTCTTCTGAAGCCCATGGTTCAGCGCGAGTGCATCCGCATGAAGCTTTTTATTTTGTTTTCATACACTCTATTGTAGTTTTAAATTATTTATTGTATTTTAAACCCCTTTTTAATCATTTTAAAGTGTAAAGGTGACACAGCTCTGCTCTGCACTGCTCTTGCTGTGCTGACCGGCCGACGCGCCCCTGCAGCCCAGCATGAGGGCATCCACACAAGACATTCATAATTTTATTTTTAAAAACTTACATAAACATTTAAACATTTTAAAGTGTAAACGTGTCACGGCTCCGCTTCGCTCCACTCTTGCGTGCTGACATCCGCACATAGCTCAGAGGCACACCCCGCCTCATTGCCGCCTGCTGTCCAAATCCTGGACGGCAGTACTTTTTTTCCCTACGTGAGCGGCAGCCAGCTGTGCACCCGGCGCTTGTCCTCAGTGCACACCCCGCGCTATTAGCGCTCATTGCTGTTGTCCCGACTGTTTCTGCACGGCGGTGCATTTTTCCTTGGTGCGCGGCTGTGTCCCCTCCCAAGTGTGCAACTACCAAAACACTTGAACAAGCCTTGGCTTTTACGACCCTTTTGGCCCACAGATTAATCTTGCAGTACGGGAGTCTTCCCTATCTTGCTTGTCATATTTACTGGGTTCGTTACATGATCTGAAGCTTGAGAGGTTGATATTTTCAATGAACAGCTTCTGTAAAGCCATTTCATGACACAAGGGATTTATTTGTACTTTACATTGATTATTTGAAGATTCCTTTTAATTTGGAGGAAGAATAATATGCATATTTATTTTATTTCAATACTGTACCTCATATGTTGACAACCGTGTATGTTATTTGGCCTTTGGGTTGGTATGAAGGTGAGTTTGTGGACTTACAGTTGTATCCTTTGAATTGAGACTTGAAGTATTCATTAATGCTGGGTTTTGGTTGAAAAGTGTTGTACAAAGTCTCGGGGGAAAAGTCAACCTCTCCTCTGCTGATTACACTTGTTGCGGGCCTTTTTTGGAACATACCCTCTGCGATAAACGAAGGAACACTGTAACCACAAGTGGCTCGACCAACAATGGCCTGCTGAATCATTGAAAACCAAATCTGTTACCCTTTAAGCCTTGTATTTAGATCAAGAGGAATAGGTTATAGGTCACCCGTGACCCGAATGAGGACAAGCATTATAGGATAAAAAATATGTGATCAGATTAAACTTTAAGCAGCATAGATCTGTGCAGCATCCAACAGCACTGTGTCACTAAACTCCACCACCAATTCAAAATTTACAGACTTCATTTTCAAATTAGACCAACTGGCACCACTTGTTATTCGTGTTCCTGGGCAAAAAGCACACATCGATTTGATGTGTGGCATTTAAGTAGATTTTGATTCAACCCATTATTACATCGTGCAAAGGAACCAGGAAGTGGAGGCTGATATGAAGATGGATGGATGGATGGATGGATGGATGGATGGATGGATGGATGGATGGATGGATGGATGGATGGATGGATGGATGGATGGATGGATGGATGGATGGATGGGCGAATAGATTAATGGGCGTACGGACAGGCGGATGGACACACAATTGATCGATCAGACCATGAAGTGGTTCAAAATGTAGGGCCAAAGATGAAGAAATAACAGCTAGGATACTGCCAGCAATTACACAGAGTCCCATAAAATGTACATGACGGTTGCCTGGATAAATTGGTGTCAGCAGATTGAGTATTTCCTATGTATGAAAACTTATGGCCCACACTGTTTGTGTGTGTGTGTGTGTGTGTGTGTGTGTGTGTGTGTGTGTGTGTGTGTGTGTGTGTGTGTGTGTGTGTGTGTGTGTGTGTGTGTGTGTGTGTGTGTGTGTGTGTGTGTGTGTGTGTGTGTGTGTGTGTGTGTGTGTGTGTGTGTGTATGCGTGTGTGTATGCATGCGTGCGTGCGTATACACACGCACACAATATAAATGTTGATTATGGTTGTCAGTGATGAATATTATGTATGTGAGAATGTTTCTAATATGTCCGGACTTAATTGTAAGACTGACCTCAAATATCTTTAAAGGCAGGTGATGGGTTACAATCTGAAGTGGAACCATTGACCTTACTTCCAGTCTTGGCTGACTTCATCAAACTTCAAGACCCCAGCATGCTCCCTCTTGAGGTGTCTGGACTTGCAACAAAATATCCCGACATCAGGTCAGTAAAATCTGCTTTTGTCAGCCATGGTTGAAGACCAAAAAGAAAAGAGAAAATCGAATGTGAATGCCAGGAAAAACTACTAAAATAATTGTCACACACAATTGAAGAATGCTCTAAGCCTTGGTGTCTATTCATATGCAAATGAGATAGGGGTCATAAAATTTTATGACCATTTTATGACCTTTTATGGTATCATAAATCACCCCCTTTTGGATTGGGGAGGGGTTGGGCGCATCAAGATGGCACCAGTCGTGACGGCGCCATCTTTGACTGTCGCCATTTTGGTTTGCTGGCGCCATTTTTAGATGTGGATATGTATGGGCATGTATTTTTATGAATCAAAACAGGTGCAGCATCTGAGCTAGCTTTGCTACCAGCCAGTACGTGTAGGTTGAAGGGGGGGCCGTTTTGTTGAGAAAAAGAAGGGGAGGGGTGTTTGTGTCAGTGTGTGTGGGGGGGTCGTGAGAGTCGGCATTATAGGTGCCAAAGTTATCTGAAAGAGAGTCGGATGTAATTAGACAAACAATGGTTTAGAGGATCAAGGGGAGTCGGCATTATTGGTGTCAAAGTTTTCTGAAAGAGAGTCGCATGTAATTTGACAAACAATAGTTTAGAGGATCAAGGGGGGTTTTGTTGAGAAAATCATTGAAGTGTCGTCAGCATGGTGCCAAAGTTATCTGAAAGAGAAAAAATCAAGGTGTTGTCGCATGTAATTTGACAAACAATAGTAGAGTCGGTATTATTGGTGCCAAAGATATCTGATGAGGTAGAGACTGCTGGAATCGTTTAATTTTGGAGGGAGACAGATGAAGGCCTCTGTTTTTATGAAGGTTGTCTAAGTTTAAAACATATCCCGATTAAAAAAAAAAAACACGTGATACACAGAGGTGTGGTTTGAGAGAGGGGCTGGACCTGTTTTTGCTATACAGAGTATTGTGCTGCTAGTTCACAGAAAAGAGCTAAGCTAAAGCCGTGGTGTTAAACTGCAAACCTGAAACTCAAATCATGATAGCAGAAACGCCGGTCAGTATCCATCTTTGTCGTAAAGGCCCTGATGGCTTGTTAGATGCCCCTAGGAAGAAACAAATGTATCTAAAGCGTATGTAACAGAGGCCTACAGAAAAACTTGAGCGGAGCTGGCATCTAACACCGGAGACTCTGTGGGGATTTAAATTTTTTTACGAGACTGGTGAGTTGTCTTTCTTTATGAGAAATCAAGAGAGCTCTGGATCAAACAACAACAACAACAGCAACTGTGAGCAGGCCGGTGCGTATGGTACGTTGAACTCAAATGACTGGGGTGTTTTAAATCAACTCCTCCCCGAGGTTTTGACTGAATTTCTCAATGAATACGGATTAGAAGGTGAGCTGAATGTAACTTGGATTTCAAGAATTACAGCCAGCGGAAGATGTTTTTTCCGGCTTAAAGTTTCTCCTCAAACTGTTGATGGGACAGAAGATGGAGAGCTAATCGATCTAATGTATCTAACGCTAGAAGTGTTTAATAGCGAATGTGGAGTTTTCCAGACAACACTGAATATACCATTGACAGAGTGGTATGAACGGATGCAAGCATTTGGTGAGAGTATTACGGGACTTTTCCTATCAAGCCATGTCTGGACAAACGTCGTCGGAGTGAAACGTAAACTGACTTTAGATTAACCCTTACTAAAAAAATTAACTTTAAACTACCCACCCCTGGCCCTCCTCAGCACAGTAGCCTATGCTCCTCCTTGCCCCCCTCTTTTTCTCACCTACAGTCACAGAAAGGTGGGGTTGTAGTCATTAGCATAAGTATCTAAAATGTATAAGAGCGGACTTGCAGACTCCTCTTTCACATACAAGAGCTCTGTCTATACATCAAAGGAGATGGCTCAAAAACTCCTCGCCAGACGACTTTTACCAAGTTTTGTACCTATGGAACATGGGCCTGGCATCACATTCTGGTCCAGCCCTGACAACTCTGGTGCAGAGACAGATGATGCGGACATGGCCTTCATAGCGGCACCACGGCCAAGCACGGCGGCTGAACGACCGGGACCAACGCCAGCGACAGGGGTGGAAAGGTTTGAGATTCTTCCATTGCCTACTCCCGACCCGAGCGAACGCATGTCACCGATCTGCCTTGACGATCTGCAACCCGATTCTCTCTATGGAGCATTGTCATCAACCTTTGAGGGGTTTGAAACCCCTGAAACCTCGGGGTGCAACCTACCAAGCACGGTGGAGCAGCAACAGCAGCAGCAACAGCAGCAGCAGCAGCAGCAGCAGCAGCAGCATGAACCGTGGTCCTTGTCGCGAGCCATCGAGCTGTTTGATGACGCATGCGCACGCTATCCTGAAAATGGCATGGGTTTGCCCTGCTTGTCTGCTGCTGCTGCTCATGCTCAATTCAGAGACAGAGGTGCCCGGTGATTTTGAGGAGACGGACGACACGATCGTTACCAATTACCCCTCGCTGGACCTTGAGTTTGGCATCGTTCCTATGGTGACGAAGACACCTGTGAGAATCAACACACAACAGGACGCGGAATACAATATTACGGTAGAGCCTCTTAAATGGCTAGTGAATGAAGATTACATACGCGTGAAACTGATGGTCGCTCATCTTTTGTATGATGCCTTAATGAAGCATGCTAAAATGACATGTGTCGGATGTGCTCTTGACGACTTTAGCCAGATGCATCATACATGTTTGTTTATTGAGGATCAAAGCTTTTATTTCTATGCGAATTATGAAGCAGTGACGGCTGAGTTGTGCAATGCTGACTTCCTCCATACGTTGTCGACAATGCTTTTCTATTTTAAAACCTCAGCATCTCTTATAAACATTCGCAATACTGTTTCTGCCATTCTACACGACCTAGCTCACGAGTGCAAGATCTTTGCGCGGCTCCGTATGATAAAACAAGAAGCTCGTGACATTGTGTTGAGCAACAATTTATTTAAACAATTAAACAATTTAAACGTCTTATTTAGAACGTTTGGAAAGACACAATGGGAAATATTGTGAAAAAAATGTGGGCCCAACTGGTGACTATCCTAACAGTGTTTCTAGATATAACCGGGCAGCAGCTAAAGAAGTTTAAAACTCTAATAGGGTCCAAAGTAACACCATCTATGTTATCTTCATTCATGCGTTATGTTAAACCTTAGGGGTTGTAGAAAAAACATTTTTTTTTTACCATGTTGAATTTCTTTTTTTACCATGTTTTTATTTTTACTGCTGTGTGTTTTATACCTGTTTCTACTTATTAGTAATGTTTTTAAGAACTAGTTGATTTTTTCTTTTTTTTCTGTCATAAACTATTGTGACCAGAAAAGCGATTGTTTCTCTGTGTTTATTCAATTAAAAATCACAAGATGTCATACCTGTTTGTTTTATTAACAGCGTCACACTCTGATATCCAGGAGAACTTACCTAACAATGGGTGGCGAGAGATGTCTTCAAAAACTCTATTATAGTGCTAAGAGTCCAGCTAGTTTTGGGAGAGAGAACGCCTACACAGAACAGCGGCTGTTAGCTGTAAAAACACTATCATTAAAAAAGTTAAAGTTTTTTTATCCGATCAAGATGCTTACACTTTACACAAACCAGCCAGAATAACTTTTCCTAGAAATAAAGTTTTTGTTCGAGGTCCTATGAGACAATTCCAAGCAGATTTATGCGATATGCAATCACTGGCACGCTACAATGATGGATATAAATATTTACTAACCAGAATCGATACTTTTTCGAAATGTGCTGTCAAACGCACCTCTTTCAATAAGGTGCCCCCGGCTTCCCAGTAACGGGTTTGTCTTAGCCGGGTTCGGAGATTCGTCCGTAATCTAACCACCCGAGTTAAATTAACTCCACCGGAATCAATCTAATTTCTGCACGACGCCAATCCCTCTCAAGTCACCCGAAGCTCGAGCCGAGTAACTCAATTCGAGGCAAGACTTCGAAGTGACCGCATCGTATTGATGGCTCCCCGCTACTGTTTGAAGTTCTTATTATGTTACGGATATTTTTAGATGTCTTTGTTAAGACCTCAGGGATTCGTTTATATAGCGCACCCTAGCACTAGTTTTGCCGAAGTAAATGTTGATATGGGTCCGTTCTACTTGGTCGCTCAAGCAGCGAGCCGACCAACTTGTTTATTCGAAAGAATCAAATTAATAAAATTCGACAGTTGGGTACCCGCAAAGAGTATTAAAAACATTTGACGTTCGATAAAACGGCCATTCTGTGAAAATTACAAGATGGGTGAAGGCCAGAGAGAATTCTACATAACATTAGCGTCAAATGCTAGTATGCATCTTTTTAGCGAAAACAGCCTCTCCGAATTCAAAACTGAACTGGCGCAACATATCGATTTAAAAGGTTCGTGGGAGGTCGGTTTATGTGAGATTTCATACATCAACTCAATCGCTAACGTTCCTGAGAAAAAACGGAATTTCTATCTCAAACAGCCTAAGCCTCCTGTTCACAGAGGGGACGTGTTCCAAGATGAATCAGAAGTGCGTCCCATGCTTAAAACTCGAGGCGGGGTCTACAAAGATCATAAATCGTTAGCTTTGGACATTCAAACTCTATTAACTAAAGCGAGTAACAAAAAGATTGATGTCCAATTTGATCAAAATAAACAGAGGTTCTTGTTTTCGGGCGAAGAAGGTTTGAGAATTATGTTCAAGAGCCCTCTAGCGTACATTGTTGGAATGAACCCTGAACATTGGCTCTCACTCAAGCCGGAAGGTGTAAACGCACAACATCCTGCCGACAGACGAGCCGGATCATATTTCATGTTCGTCTACACTGACGTCATACATCGCCAGACAATTGGTGACGCCTACGCTCCAATGCTTAGGACCCTACCTATTGAGGGTAGTTACGGCGACGTTATAAACAAAACCCTTTAATCCTGTTTACTATTTAGATGTGTGCAGAAGCCATATTGAAACCATTTCGGTTTACCTGCGAACAGACCTGAACAATCCGATAGAGTTCGAATACGGGAAAGTCATTCTCATTCTGCATTTTAGATCGAAATAATAAAAAATAATGATGACGTCAACAACGCATCCCGACCTGTTTCGTTTTGTCGATTATTATGAAACACAAGTCGGAGGGTCATTTCAAGGATTTTCTGGGGTCTATTTTTGCAAAACTATTCCGGTTCGTGATGCCGATGTTCAAAAACGGGTTTAACTTGGCGAAGCCGCACCTTCAAGCCGCTGCTAAAAACATAGCAACGGATGTAGCAGGACGCATCATTCAAAGAATCCACCGGAAACAAGACGATCAACAAGGTTCCGGGCTAGCTGTATTGTCACGTGGGAGACTCCATCGTGGTGGGCGGAGAAAAAGGAGCGTTAAAAGAAAAAGGCGCTCGACCGGTCTCAGGCCAGTTGTCAAGAAAAAGCGAAGGAGACGCAAGACAGATATTTTCTCTTAAAAAATGGCTCTTCTACATTTTAAAAGTCAAGAGTGCGTTCTCTCAAGTTTGGACATATTTAATGAGCCTTTGACGCAACTCTCCATAGAAGATAATTTGTATGTCGAATTTCAACCTTTGTCCGCAATTGTGGACCAGGGCCCCATAGAATTTTATACCCGGGGACGGCTCAAAATATTTAGATTTATCCGACACTTTACTACATCTCCGTTTAAAGGTGACGTGTAGTGATGGGACAAGTAAAGCTGACTTTGACTTTGATATTCCACCGCAAGAACAACTCGGCATCGTGAATTTCCCTATAAACACAATTTTTAGTCAATTAGATGTTTCGCTGGGCGGGCGGCTAATCTCACAATCTAGCGCCTCACACGCCTACCGGTCCATCATCGAGTTACTGTTAAACTTTTCAAACAATTCTTTGGAGTAACAATTCACAGCAGGAATGTTCGCAAAAGACACTAGGGGGCGCATGGACGCCATCACGGTAGAGGGAGCTGAAATTAATCTCGGGTTTTTGCGTCGCACGCAGCAGATTGCAGGTTCACATGAATTTCACCAAACGGGACAGCTTCATGGAGATGAATTCTTTTCTGAACGTCATCTTTTGAATAATGTGGATCTGCGCCTGAAGTTAACTAGAGCTTCTGATGATTTCTGTCTCATAAGCGCTCCAGACAGCGACTCGTGTCTCAAAATATTCGGAGCATCCCTATTTGTGAAAAAAGTAACAGTCTCATCGGCCATTGCAATAGGCCACGCCACCGCTTTACAGAAAGGTAATGCGTTGTATCCATTAACCAGAATCAATATGAAGACTTTCTCCATTCCTCAAATTCAAGAATCTGTCATCAGGATAACCTTTTCCTCGGACATATCCCTAAACAAATTGTAATAGCCCTAGTAAATCACAACAGTTTCATGGGACGGAGAGATTTAAACCCGTTTAATTTTTTGCATTATAATATAAAGTACTTGGCGCTTAGTCACGAAGGTCGACAAATACCTGCCAAAACTTTTCAGCCCAATTTCGAAGCTGGGATATGTACACGTGAATTTCTCAATTTATACACAGCAACAGGGCGTTTTTTGAAAGATCTACCTCTTTGTATCGATCAACAGTCAAGGCTACTCACTTTTTGTTTTCAATTTAAGTCAGGCAGATGATTCTGGGGCCTTGACACTCATAAACAAAGGCGTTTTAGGCCGAGATTTAAGTTTCCGTGCGCCGTTACCACACACAGCGACTCTTATTGTATACGCTGCATACGATTCCCTTATTGAGCTTAACGCTAAGAGGGAAGTATTGATGGACTATTATTAACGCTATGAACGGTCGTGAATTGGACTTGATTATGACTCGGATGCAAAGAACATTATTTGGAGGTGTTTTCGCACCGGACGAGTTAGCTGACGTCAGAGACCCGCCTCCAAAATATTTCATCGTCAACACTCATCCAAGACATCTACCCGGGGAGCATTGGCTCGCTTTGACTTTAGAATCGGACGGTTCGGCCACATTCTTTGATCCTTTTGGTCTGCCACCGGATAGTCCATATTACCCGTCAAGTATATACAGATTTTTGAAGGAGCATTCTAAACGGGTCCAATATCAGAAAGGCCAGCTGCAACACGAGCTGACAGACACCTGCGGTCAACACTACGTGTATTATTTAAGCCAACGTGGGTAGGGGCTCACCTATCATGAAGTGATGACTCATTACAATCCAGATTCTCTCCATAACGACGCCATGGTTAGTGAGTTTGTCAAAAAATGTCGAAGGCCAGACCGGATGTGCGGCGGGCTAACATGTTCATTGCATAAATTTAAAAAATGTCATTGTCTGAAACCGTTTAATGTTTTATAAAAATCTCTTTTATTCAATAAACATTGTTAAAGAGAGTTACAGAGTCATGCGTTTTTTTTCCACTAACAATAGAGTATCTTCCATCTAATAACTAACCCATTTTACTACCGGCGATGTTTATTCATCACGCTTACATCTTCTACATGAGAAACATCCTCATCTTCACCCCTAGCGTATTTTAAACGTTTAAAATCTGCACGAGCAAAGGGGTTGGAGATGCTTGTTTCCGGTAGGTTTAATCGGGCTAGCGTTCGGAGAAATTCACCCCATCCTACCGGTTGGTCGTTGATTTTTTTCCCACTCACACACAAATGTCTCAACAATTCACTCATATGGGAGCCTGTGACAGTTTTTCCTCTAAAAATAAATTCACTTAACGGCGTCCAGCTTACATCTTCTGCCGACAGTCTTTTCAGCACATAGCTGGCGTTGCGTCGGAAACGTGGACCTATGGCGTCCAAAATATCCCCATAATGTTCACCTGTCATCTCATCTGTCGGCTTTCTTTCACCCCCCTCATTGGCTTCGTTGCGAATCGTAATAGGAATTTGCTCTGAGTCTTTTTGTTTAACCAACGCCATGTAACGCTGCATTAAGGTTTGATACATTTTGATCTTTTCATATTGATTTAAATGTTTATTTTCCAAAACCTGTTTCATCTCTTCATCCAAAGAATACTCGGCTGTATCACGGATGGTCGGAGCAGGTCGTTTCAGCCTCTCGAGCTGATAAAGTGAAATCAGGAACATTTTCTGAGCCGTTTTCAAAATCATTTTATGATTTGTTCATAAAACCACTAATGACACTTCGGAAAACAGGTGCGAAAGCGGCCAGTAACGGCAATATAAAACCACCTTTCTAAACTAACACAGCTCTTTTTCTTCTTCAAAGTATTTTTCTTATCACCCAAAAAGCGGATATTTTTCTTTTGTTTTTTAAGTCTCTTGTAAAGTTTTGATTTTAAGGGTACATGTCCTTTAAGAAGATTTAGACCAATCTCGCATAATGCTTTCATTAAACTCGTCGGCCCTCTGAGTAGCAAATGCTTACGTTTGGCCGGTTTGGATGTAAACAAAGATTTGAGTAACGGAGCATTCGTTTTTAAAAGCTTCGTCATCGTTTTATTGTTTGGGGATACAAACGACAGGCCACTGGTTATGTAGTACACATGTACGTAGTCTATATTGTTCTGGGCATGAAGGTGTTAAATCTACCAGTAAATACCCATGCGGCTCTCTTGTAGCATCTTCAAAGCATTCCAGGAAAAACTTCCGGTTGTTGGGAGAAATTTGATTCGCCAGGACATTCACCTGCAGTTTATCGCAGGGGTTTTTGAGCAAAATCAAATAATTACTGTTTAAACTAATAGTACGGCTGAATTTGCCCTGATGGAATACATTCTGCGTTAGCATTATAACGCTTAAATTTTTACGATGTCTATATTGGGTGAATATTCTGACCACTTCCGGATTATCCGAAGCTTGGAAGATGATGTCATCCAAAATCAGTAGATGGTGCTGCTGTGGTGGGAACAGCTTCTCGTCATCAAAAGATTCAGGCAGCCCCTTGATAAAAAGAATGTCTTTATTCAGGTTTTTGAGCTCATTGTACATTGGTTGATATGAAGTATAAACCCAGACAATATTATCAGGGTTTTTTCTCATAACATGTTCAGGATTTTCCAATACATTTTTTACAAAGAAAATCTTGCCACAACCTGAAGGCCCTGCTACTAGAGATGAAAAAGGAAGTTCTAATCTAGCGTCAAATTCAATCTGGTTAAAAGCCATTTCCACACAGACACACGTGTGGATAGATAGAAATATCAGTAGCCAAACGGTTCAGTGGTGCCTCGCTCTAGCAGCCTTCTTTTATCGTACACCACACGAAGCCACTTGGAAAATGACATGTTTCTGAGATGAAACCCTCTCTTATCGCGAACGATATTATGTTGAGGAGCGTATAGCACATCTGAGGTTGCACCTGCTGTGTCGATGTACCCTTGAACCAAACTGAGCATGCTATCGAGATTGATGCTCTGACCGCTTTCATGAGTCTGCGTGATCCCGTTCACTTTCATGACCGTCTGAGATGATCCTCGTGTTTTGTAAGCGTATGTTTTTGGTCCCGCTGAGACAAATTCTAAAATGCTGTCATTTGAAAGCTCATCTGTCAAATCACCCAGATAATCCCCTAGAGGAAGAACACTTTCGCCCGGTTTCACCGTGTACACGAGGCTGTCTGTATCGGTGTAAAAGACACGCCTCTGTAAAATTTCTCAATAGCTGTACATTTTTAGGCGTGCATAGGCTGTTGTGACACACGCTGCAGCCACGTTTGATCTTTTTGAGGCGGGTATCTCATTGTTTATGTTGAAACAATACTGCACAATTGAAAGCTTTTCACTGATAAAATGGAAGAATTTCACATTGTACAGACCTGAAAACAGAAGTTCAAAAAAATCCTCAGATTTTGTCACAATTTTTGTGTTTGTCATGTTCTCACGCTGCGCAAGTTTTCCCCATAGATTGCTAAGACAGAGTTTTGACACTTGCCTTTTGCCCGGGTTTACAGCAATTTTGGAAGGGTCTAGTTGGATACCCTGATGAATGGCATACCCTTCTATGTATCTTTCTCTATCCGCCTGGTTGACCATGTGAGCCGGATAACCTGAAGATTCCTGTTTACCTTTTAGAAATGTTTGCATGTAATCACGGAAAATTGTGTCGCTCGTTCTTGTGTAATGCCATACTTCGGTAATATCTGCAACCGTGTACCCGAGATCAAGTGCCTTAACAAATTCAGGGGTTGTCCAAACACCTGTTAACGATCTTTGCTCATCATTATGTGTACACGCCGTCTGCTGGTTGTTACAGCGCATGTACGGCACAGTGTGAAGACGAGTTTACCTTTAGCTGCTTTGAAGGGTAGAACAGGAAAATACAAACCATGGGGTGGGTTGACTGTGGCGCTGATGAAACCGAAATACCACCTGGGGTCTTTAAAATCACCGTGGATAATCGTTGGATGACCGATAGGGTATGTGCCTGTACTGTTGATGAAAGGGTATAATGACATCACATCAACATACAACACACGCTCGTTAGACTCTGCCGTGTATCTTAAAACGAATGCGTTTTTTCTGCCCCCAAAAAGAGCCTCCCTCGATTTGAGCGGTGTAGGAAATTTGGTTTGTTTTAGGAATTCCTTCACCTCTATGTTCATCTTTTTCATTTGCAACCATTCATGCTCCCACATAATTACAAGGTACACATCCTGTCTAAGCTGTAGGTCCTGAATTTTCTTTTGTGTTTTATCGAACCTCTCCTGAAAAGGGCGTTTTGTTGTCGGGCATATTTTAGAGAGGTCGAAGCATTCTGCGCAGCCATGGTGATAACAACCAAAATACTCAAACACTATTTTTACGCCCCCAATTTCAGAATAGCCGTCTACGGTGTAGTTATCGAACCTAACTTCACCCCCGTTCAATGCATGTCTAGTTTGGATATTTTGGCTGTGCATGATCCATTGCATGTATTGAATAGAGTCATGCGAAAAAGCTTTGTGCTGACGCATATAGTAGTTGTCTGAAGGTGTAATGCCTAGTGTTTGAGGGGTTAGAAAATTAGTGCGAAAAACTTTCATGCACGCGGAGGTTATTGTCACCGCATTGGACGGGTCTGTTCCGGTGGCCTCAAAAAACTCGCTCCTGAATTTCTCACACCCCTGCATTAACAGGTCAACATCATTCTCGCAGTAGTCTATCACCTGTTTAGCAAAATCAAACACATTGTTAGCTTCTTTGGCATACCATTCGTCAAACTTTGCTTGTTGAGAGGGTGACATTCGCTCGATATCGTAGTACGTGGGGTCAGGGTGAGACCCTACGTAGTTTAGATGCTCTAAAGAGCTGAATTTGTGTGGGAAGTAACCCTTTGATTTGTCTTCAAACCCCAGGGCCTAGGCATCGCACTTAGAGGCATCGTCAAGAATGAGAGAGAGTCTATGAATCGAGATTTTGTGTCTAAATTGACAAATTATAGAAATTTACTCCCCTGCATCAGAATGTCAAGTTTGAGACCTAATTCAAGCATTCCCCTTATCAGTATGTATGAATCAAAACCTCTCGCATTATGTGCAACAAACGTAGTTTGTTTAAACCGTGGCCTTCGAAAAAATCTGAGAAATTCGTCAACACAATCTGTGCCAAACCACTGTTTCGTCAGTCTATTTGATTTGCAACAGATGAGAAAAGGTTTGTGTAAACCATCTACGTCTACATAGGTTTCGAAATCATCGTATACCACATTTTTGCACGGTGGTTGAGGCTTGATGGGCTGAATCTAGCAAGGCATCATCTTGATTTAAGATCTCATCATACACTGTGCACTTTTTAACGGGGCAACGATGTTTAGCACCGGTACCATCAGCTTTTACATAATACCGGAAACCACACTGCAAGCATTTTTTGTATGAAGTGCAGTTGCTCACACGATTCGTCGCTCGAAACTCTTTATATTTGGCAAAGCATTCCTCATTACGACAAGGTTTGTTACAGTCGGGGCAGATGACAGGTTTAATCCGTCGTTGTTTCCAACACGGATCGAGACAAACGCTACAGTGTCCTTCACACTGGTGCTGTTGCCAATTCTCGTGCACTTTGTAACATAGTCTGCAAAAGAATGCATGACCAACGAATGCCTCTATCGCTTTCACGCCGTAGTAATGACCCTCGAGGTGTAAGACAAATAAAGTGTCGTTATCTGTTTTGGGATGATGTGTGTCGAAAAAAGTCATTCTTTTCGATACATTACAGTTATTTTCCGTTTGAGGACTTTCTCAAATTTATGGACATCGCCCAGACTCACAGGTGTTTGACAATCCAATCCTACACTCTCGTGTAAGAGGCGTGCCTGTCTTGTGGCCTGTTTTGTTGTGAGTGTGTCATTTATCAGATAGGTTAGTGAGAGAGCAAAACACAAATTGTTGTCTTTATTACGAGGTATGTGTAAGTGGCGTTTTTTCAACCTCAAAATCTCTCTGTTGGTAGTGTTCAACAACCTGCGACGCATTCCACCGCGCAATGGAGTGACTATTTGTACAATGAGCTCTAAACCCTCATCAGCCAGAAGCTCTGTATTTGATTGGGCTAAACGCTCAAGCATGTCTGATACACTATCTCTGATAGAGTTTATGTCAATCGTTTGCTGGTAGATGTGAGCTCTATCGTTACTACCCACTAACTCGGCCTGAATTACATCACCTGGTTGTGCTCGGCTATCACCTCTTGCATAACATAATCTATTTTATCTTCAATCTGGAGGTAGAAGGTTGCAAAATCATTAATGTTCTGTTGCGATGGTATATTTAACTGTCACCTTACCTCTACATTATTGAAATGCGGTCTATTGACTACAACAGAACCGCCACGCTGATCAGCTAATACAGAACCGCTGTTAGATCGCTGGGGCATGTGTTGAAATGCTGGTGTGTTGTCATCAATAACATCTATTTCGTGATCAATTATAACAGAGCAGTTGTTAGGCTGAAATGTCGGTGGAACGTCGTCAATAGCAGCCGGCGATGAATCGACATGGTTAGCGGTCAACGGGTCAACCAGAGGCTGCGTATTTAGATTTTGGATAATGTTTAGCAACTGGACAGGAATATCAGGACTGATACGCCCGTTGCTGTCATTAACTTGATTGTTTAATTCTGCTATCATGTTTAGCAATTGTGACAGGATTTGTGTAGGACTCTGTCTACCTTCATTCAGACTTTGATTGTTCAGTTCATCTATGACAGCTTATAAATGGGTAAGAATAGCAGGTCTTTCCCCCTCTAACAAAGCAGTGCTCACATTGTTGAGCAAATCTGTTATTTGACTCATAGACTTATTGTTAACGCTTGACAAATCTAGCTCTGGTGTGTCACTTCTTTGGCTTGTTTCGCTAAATGGTAGCAAATCGATTTCATCAATGTTTGCTAAGAAATCTGACTGGAAGTAGATATAAAAAAGTTAATCCGTTATAATACCGAAAATAGCAAGTCGGATGATAGCATACAAAGAGAGAAAAAATAGAAGGAATACCTCCAACTTTGTTTGTCGACTCTTGATGATGGTTCAAGCCCTCGTATGTAGATAGAGCTTCAGCTAACTCTGTGTCCGTCGATGTTTCCTGTCGGTCGGCGTGGGATGCAATTGGATTGGTTCCAATGGTAGCACGTGACTCTGATGCGCTTGGTCTCGCTGGCTCTGCCGCTTCCACTGCTTCAATATGGCGTTCGAAGGCAGCTTGTGTCGGCTGATTGTTTTTCCTAGTAGCCGCGGCCACGAGATCTGTTACATACATAAAATAAAATCATCAACTACTAACATTTATATGAACTATCTTAGATGAACGATTGACTCACCGTAGTCTGATTGTGTTAGGTAAACGTCACTAAAGTCGTCCTCAAAAGATGCGCGGACATCGGCAAGAGTGATGTCTACAAACATTACATAAACATTACATCTTGTTTTATAAAATAACCGCAGTGTATTATTATTATTATTATTATTTGTTATTATTATTATTATTATCATTATTACGGCGACAGAGTAGTAACATGACTTACCTTTAACCATTTTCGAAACAGCTTTTGACGCTCATCGACTCCGCTGCTCAGAGCGATGGTTTGTCTTCTCAAAATGAGCGTTGGTCATTCGCACTAAACCAACTTCAAATTCGGCGGGGGTAAGACCACGCCTATGGGATCACGTGTCGCGAGAATTCAGATAACTTTGGCCACATGCTGATGACGCATCAGAGACTCTACCTCATCAGATATCTTTGGCACCAATAATACCGACTCTACTATTGTTTGTCAAATTACATGCGACAACACATTGATTTTTTCTCTTTCAGATAACTTTGGCACCATGCTGACGACACTTCAATGATTTTCTCAACAAAACCCCCCTTGATCCTCTAAACTATTCTTTGTCAAATTACATGCGACTCTCTTTCAGATAACTTTGGCACTAATAATGCCGACTCCCCTTGATCCTCTAAACCATTGTTTGTCAAATTACATGTGAATCTCTTTCAGATAACTTTGGCACCTATAATGCCGACTCTCACGACCCTCCCACACTGACACAAACACCCCTCCCCTTCTTTTTCTCAACAAAGCGGCCCCCCTTCAACCTACACGTACTGGCTGGTAGCAAAGCTAGCTCAGATGCTGCACCTGTTTTGATTCATAAAAATACATGCCCATACATATCCACAACTAAAAATGGCGCCAGCAAACCAAAATGGCGACAATCAAAGATGGCGCCGTCACGACTGGCGCCATCTTGATGCCCCCAACCCCTCCCCAATCCAAAAGGGGGTGATTTATGATACCATAACAAGTCATAAAAAGGTCATAAAATTTTATGACCCCGATCTCATTTGCATATGAATAGACATCAAGGCTAAGAGCATTCTTCATTTTGTGTTATGTCTCTTTTGATGCTGCAGTGAAGAGCATGTGTCTGTGTTGCTGGACATCCGTGGTGACGTCTCCAGGGACACAAGGGTGTCCGTACTGGAGCTTCTGCAACAGAGTACCACCCCTCTGCAAGCTGCATACCGCCCTATTTTCACAGATATCCAGGCGTCTCCTTCAACTATGGCCTTCTGCCTACCAACTGCTAAATGTACATGATGAGAGACTTTGCACCTGTAGACTCTGAATAGAGCAAACGATCATCCCAACATGCATGTTGGTGTGCGGGATGCTTTGACATTACACAATTGTTTTTACTTTTGGGGAAATGAACAAGCTATAGTATGTTTTTGATTTACAGTCATTCATAGGTCCTATGTAGTTCCAGTGCCACCTCCAGCTGAACGCAATTTATTCCATGATGCTTGGGTTACTTCCAAGTTGTGTCATTTCAAAATAAATGTTAATGTTGTGTCCTTAATATGATAGGTGCATGTATTGATAAGAATATAAACTTTACTCCTGTTAAGACTGCATATAGTTTTTCCTGATCTACTGACCAAGCCAAGGTGAACTATAAACCCCAATTCCAATTAACTTGGGATGTTCTGTAAAAAAAAACCTCTGTGAGTCATCACCTTGTCATTGTGGAGGGGTTTGCGTGTCCTAATGATCAGAGGAGCCAAGTTGTCTGGGGCTTTATGCCCCTGGCAGGGTCACCCATGGCAAAAGGGTTCGAGGTGAGGGGCCAGACAAAGCACGGCTCATACACCCCTTATGATGATAAATATAAATGGACCTCGTTTTCCCTTGCCCGGACGCGGGTCACTGGGGCCCCCTTCTGGAGCCAGGCCTGGAGTTGAAGCTCAAAGGCAAGCGTCTGTTGGCTGGGCCTTCAGCCCGAAAAGGCAGCATGGGCCCCCCTTCTCATGGGTTCACCACCTGTGGGAGAGGCCAAAGGGGTCGGGTACAGAATGAACTGGGCGGCAGCCTAAGGCAGGGACCTTGGCGGTCCGATCCCCAGCTACAGAAGCTGGCTCTTGGGACATGGAATGTCACCTCTCTGGCAGGAAAGGAGCCCGAGCTGGTGTGTGAGGCAGAAAAGTTCCGACTAGACATAGTCTGACTTGCCTTCACACGCAGTTTGGGTCCAGGTACAAGTCCTCTTGAGAGGGCCTGGACTCTCTTCCACTCTGGAGTTGCTCACGGCGAGAGGCACCAAGTAGGTCTGGGCATACTTATGCCCCCAGCTGGGTGCCTCGGTAAATGAGAGGGTAGCTTCCCTCTGCCTCCGGGTGGGAGGACGGGTCCTGACTGTTGTTTGTGTCTATGCACCAATCAGCAGCTCAGAGTACCCACCCTTTTTGGAGTCCTAGAAAGAAGTGCTGGTGAGCGTTGGAGTTCTGGGTACTCCATCGTTCTGCTGCCTGATTTCAATGCCCACGTGGGCAATGATAGTGAGACTTGGATGGGCGTGATTGGAAGGAATGCACCCCCCCCCACCTGATCAGAACCTGAGCGGTGTTTAATTACTGGACTTCTATGGTTGACATAGATTGTCAATATTGAACACCATGTCCAAACATAAGGCCAGGGGTGTCAAACTCATTTCACATTGTGGGCCACATACGGCCTCGGTAGATGACAAGTGGGCCGGACCATTAAATTTATACTATACTCTGCTATAAATAACCAAGATATCATGTCTTTCCTTTTTTTGGTCTAAAAAAGCACAAGAACATTAGGAAAATGTTGAAATGTAATGAACATTCCTTTTACAAAACATTAATAGCATTACAATAACATTAACATAACTCAAAACATTAACAGTAATGCACTTTAAGATTAAATGAGATTTACAAAGAAAGGAATTTTTAAACCATTTACATGTGCATATAAAATATAAATTTAATCCCTGCCTACACTTTACAAACTAAGGAGAATGCTATTAAATGTGTAAAGATGAAAGTAGTCCATGTCCTGTAAACGTGTAAACTTCATACATATTGAACATTCATTGAGTTGCATGAATAGTAGAAATCCACCATACTTTTTGTAGTGAAGTTGCTGACTAACATTAAATTGCACACTTTTTTAACCACCAAAATAAGGATTCATCTTCACAGAGCTGTATTTTTTCAGTGCAAAGACTATCTAAGGCAGCATTTTAAAGGCATTAGTCTAGTCTGGACTTGTTTTTGTTCCTGATACTTGGCATCTTTTGGCCTGTACAAGTGCATCAATACCAGGTGCCATGTCCTGACGAGCTGTCACTTTCAGAATGTCATTTAAGTGCTTGTTTGTGAGCCTTGAACGCATTTTTGTTTCATCCCAATGACGACTGGGGTAGGCTCCAGCACATCCGCGACCCCCGTGGGGACTAAGCGGTACGGAAAATGGATGGATGGATGGACGATATTCATTACTGAGAAAATGTGTTCACAAAGGTAGGTTGTCCCAAACATGCACACATTTTTAGCAGCCAGGGCTGTTAATTTGGGGTACCCTGGTCGTAGATACTGATAAAATTTGTCCAGACCCACGGAGGCAAATTTGCCCTTCAAATCTGCATGTCTTCGGCTGTTGTGGTGTCCATCATTGGCACCAACTCAAGAAACTCTTCAGTAACATTAAATGTCTCATCAACTCCACGAATAAATAAGACCAGTTGTGCCACGTCTGTGATGTCGGTGCGCTCGTCAATTGCAGAAAATGCAATGAATGACTTGACTCTCTATTTCAATTGGCTGTCTAAATCTGCTGATAGGTCCGAAATCCTCTCTGCTATAGTATTCCTTGTCAGGTTAATATTAGCAAAAGCTTGTCGCTTCTCGGGACATACAAGTTCAGCCGCCTTCATCATGCATCGTTTAACAAAGTCACCATCAGAATACGGCTTTGATGCTAATGCTATTTCGCTGGAGATTGTGTTGAAAGCCGACCTGTGGACTACAGCTCGGCTTTCAACACAATCATCCCGGCCGGACATTCTGTTCACAAAGCTAGACACTCTGGGCCTCCCCCCTCTCATATGCACCTGGATTAAGGACTTCTTGACCAACAGGCCCCAGACTCTGAGACTTGGCCCCCACCTTTCCTCTACACGCACACTGAGCACTGGCAGGGCTGTGTGCTGAGCCCCCTCCTCTACTGTCTCTATACCAGTGCTTCTCAATAATTTTCTGTGATGGGAGGGAGAAAAGGGAGAAGAAAACATTTTGCACCCCCATGTTATTAACATTAAAGATAAACAAAATATGAATAAAAAAGAGAGATCAGTTTACAATAAAGAATAACTATTAATAACATTGTTTTTAGTCTGTAACAGAACAGATTCAATGTGCCTGAAATTAAAAATAAATTATAATTATTTAAACTATAAACATTCTTGATCAACTGCCATTTTATGCTGGAAAAAATACAATAAAATAATAATAAACATACATAATATTAAATTAAATAACAGCACTAAATACTTTTCAATTCGAAGTAATCGGCAACATTAACTCAGGAGCACAATATATAAAACATTGTAGGCAAGGGGCCCTTGTGGCCTAGCGCTAACTGTACGGCCGACACCACTTGCTTCACGGACACATCTGGGACCACTTTCCGCGAGGGGTCTTGTCCCATTTCTCAACTCCTACAACTATAATTCTCCTTTCTCTGACGTATCAATGAACCTTCATTCTTAACCAGCGCCCATCCGGTCTTCCTTTCAAACCCCCATAGTCATTTTCTTCCCAAATCGCCAGAACGTCTTTGAGGGCTTCCTCACCATAACGGCTGTCGGTTATGACTCTCACGCTTCCTGCGTCTCTGTTCACAACCTCCAACAGTCTTTCTAGCACTGCAGGAGCGACTTCTCCTGCCTGTGCGTCGCCGGGCGTTCTTCCTCGGTAACTCCTCTTAGGGGTCAAAATACAAAAAGTCCTGCCTAGCTACAAAAACAGATATGCTCAAACCTCATTGAATAAAGTACATAAGCAGACAAGTATATTCACATATTAAATCAATAAAAGAAACATTTTAATCATATAATTATACCTACACACCAAATCAATAAAGAGGACATAACTAGACATTTTTGATAAGTGGTAATGAGAAAGATTTTTATAACTTTATGATCTGATATATATTTCTGAGCACTTTGAAATAACAAATGTTTTTTGATATATTGCCTGAATAGCTTAATGACCCTTGTCAAGTGGCATGGTGGTACAAGATGGTGTAAAATTAGGTATTGAATTTGGCCCAGGCACGTTGGCTATCCCAAAACATGTAGTAGTTCCAATAATTGTACTAAGTTCATCTTGTTTTTCCTTTTTTTTTTTAATCACTTCACTGGTTTCTTTTATATCAAACAAATTGTTTTAGGTTCATTACCTGACATGTTTCGGCGGTTTCTTCCACCTTCATCAGAGTGTCACAGATGTGATAGTGACGCGATGTAGTAGTTCCAAAATGTCACCAGGAGATGGTGTTAAAGCTTGACATAGGGGTGACCTGATGGAAATTAACAAATCTAATACATTAAATTGTTAGCAATTGGGAAGACACGACCTGTTCAAACACGTAGCAATGCACAATTTTGGAATATGAGTTTGCAATGCCATAATTTTAAGATGTAACAGCTGGAGCAATATCAATATATCTGTTTAAGTTGGGGGAACCCATTATTATGTTAAGTACTATTATGGGTTGAGATTGATCTTTATTAGACAAGATATATGTGATTAATGTTGAAATGTTTTGTCCAACCTGTATTTAACATTGGTGTTCCATCCATACCTGAATGTATTAAGTTGAGAGGAGACATTAAGGGCTAATAGGGAAAGAACGAGCAAAACAGGAAACATCTGCATCCGGTGGCCGATGGCTGTCGGGCGCAGTGGTTGCTGCTTGATGCAAGGTTGCCAAGACAACCAGTCGTGCAGGGATTCTCACCTTTCGCCTACATATTCCAATGAGGTAATGCCAGAAGCCTATAAATATATTGCCCGAATGCAGAGCATATTCCTAGTCAGGGCGATAGCCGTGACGCTGCCCGGAGTAAAAGAACGAAGATGGATTTTTCATTCTTTTTGAGATTGAACCAAAATCTACTAAGATGAATTTCCAGAGTCTTCGAATTGGACTTGGTCAAATTTTAAGCTTCGAGGAGGGTAGAGGAGACAGCCGCTCCGGGTAGAAAGGGGAAGTCGCCAATTTTACTTTTTTGGCTACGCTCCTCACGGCCAGACCTTTCCTCTTTTTAAACAGAATTCAGATTTTGGAACAAAGGAGAGCTGATCACTCGACTTGTTCAACCAAATAGGTTTTTAGACCTTTAGTCTCCTCTTTTGTTCTGAGTGGGTGAATCTTGTTTTCTTTGTTTTTTCGGCTTGTAATTCTTTTGCTTGCTTATTCATTAAATCTCTTCTTAAGCCTTAATTCGGTTATCGATTATTTCGTAGTAACTATGTTGATCATGGTTTTATATGCAGTAATTACAACTTTAAAATGTTTTTATTCCCCTATCATAGTCATTCTTTAAATCCGTTCAATTATTTTTATAGTGAAGACAGCTTTAATCCTTAACATCAGGAATTGTCAGATCTGGTTCGAAGTAGTTATCTTGAGCTCAGCTAGGGCGAGGGCGCTCTAGTAACAAAGACATCTAAAGATATCCGTAACATAACAAAAGCATCAAACAACCGAAGGGGGGCCATCATTACCGCGCGGTCATTTCGAAGACTTGCCTCGAATTGAGTTACTCGGCACGCGCTTTGGGTGACTTGAGAGGGATTGCCGTCGTAAAGAAATTAGATTGATTCTGGTAGAATTAATTTAATTTGGGTGGTTAGATTACGGACGAGTCCCCTCACCCCGGCTGGTCGAACCCGTTACCGGGAAGCCGGTGCCACTTTGATAAAAAGTGCGCGTTTGACACCCTTAAGGAACTGTTTAATGCATGCCTGATGATTTTCTAAATCACGGACACTGCCAAAGTCGTCTTAAAATGTTCAGTACTTGATTGTATCTTATGTTTTGACTAATGCTAGATGGCAGTTTTCGATTACTACTGAACGTTCTGGACAGAGGGAAATATTTTGCCTAACAAAGAAAAGATATGGTTGAAAGCATGACTAAACTAAGAATATGATGACGTAAGCAAGTACACGGAGTATCAAAAGAACAAACAAACAAAAACATGGTAAGTGGTGAGTACAAACTTTGCATAGTCAGGGAACATAAATAAATTGATGATGTCACAGACAAAAGCTCACATAATTATGTACAAAATGACAAAATTCAAAGAATGATGAATGGATGAGGTGCGACGGTGTATGTGCAAGAATGGAGGAGAATGTTTACAGGAAGGTCACTTGGAGATAAAACCAGCAGGTGCCAAAGGGAGACAGCCAAGCCAAAGATGGTCGTCAAAGCTGAAAGACGGAAAGGAAAACAACAGCCCCCACACATCGAATCGCCCATAATCAGCACCCAACCCCACGGAACCAGCTCTCACCGAACCAGCACCCACTCCCATGGAATCAGACTCTCCTGCGAACTTGCCCCACCCCAAAGACTCATCACCGATCAAACTCAGCCCACAATGGCATGTGCAACTGAATATAAGCTGACCAAAGAACCTTGAACGTTGCCTTTTCTGAATGGAGACTTTCTGCTCTTGAGCATGGTCGCACAAAAGGCCCAGCGCTGTATTGTACCTTCCTGAAAACAGATCTTTCTTAACAGGAATTGTGATTGAACTCAACCAACCTGTATCCAAGTCTAATTTCTGCTTCAGTGTCTTAGCATTTTCCTAAATCTGAAGAAATCAAACGAGCACGCAGTGAGTAAATAGGATAACAGGTGATTGGCAATGGCTTTTGCCGTGAGGCGCAGATAGCGCGCTCCCTAAATTGTGGACAAAATCCAACAGCCCCAATGGGCTTTCAGGTCTCCATCCTTTCTTGATCCATCTCTTTTTGCGGTGTCTACTTCTGTGGGCCTGTCTGCAACTCGTTATCTTTCGACATCTTATCAGCCTTGTGTGTGTGCGCGCGCTGGACACGTGCATATAGCTTCTTTTCCTTGCAATTGGACTGCCTCCACAACTTTTTTTTGCTGGCAAATCTTCAGTCACTTTCCAATAATCTCCTGATTGTTTACAGCAAAAAAAAAACCTTCAAAAATGTTCAGCTTCCTCTAAGTCAGATGGCCTCAGATGTCTCACTCAAGGCTGCTGACAGTTCCCTTTTTCGAGACAGCTGTTTCCTGTTTTTCCTCTCTCAAGGATTCTGATAACCCATTCACTTCCCCAAAAAGAAAAAAGGATCAATAAAATAACTGCCAATAGATTCATCAAAATTCTTGTTGTCTCAACTTTATATAACTTAATCTCTCTTATTTCCCTGTGCAAATACTTGTATAGTCTTGACACAGCCAATCAACTAGTTCTCCTGACTTTAGGATTGAAACATCTTTATTTTATAATCTTGCTTCATCCAGTGTCAGACAGAATGCTCTCTGTCTCTAAAACAAAAAAATGTTCGTATTAGGGCTATCAGTGGTTCTTAACCTGGGTTCGATCAAACCCTAGGGGTTCGCTGAGTCGGTCTCAGGGGTTCGGCAGAGCCTCCACTGCAGAGGTCCGAACACTCACAGAAGTTAGTCTTGTGAGTCCATGTCTTGACTTTGTTCTTTTAACAAGGTGATGTTCATGCACAGCTCATTTTGTGCATCAGTAAAAAACATCTATATCTTGAATTTGAAAAAAACAATTGTACTTTTCACTATAGAGGGGTTCGGTGAATGTGCATATGAAATTGGCAGGGTTCGGTACCTCCAACAAGGTTAAGAACCACTGGGCTAGAGTGACCAAAAAAAAAAAAAATCAACCTCCTGCGCAGGGAGTTCGACTCAAATATTGGAATATCTTCTGAGTTTCAGCGACGGTGTTGTCACAATAATGCGTCCGGCGCGCTGCGGTTGCGCGGTCGGACTAGATGACAAAAGATCAGCCTCCTGCACACCGAGTTACACTCAAATTTTGTAATATTATGTTTCAGCGACGGCGCTTTCACAATTGCTGCACTTGCGCGGTTGGATGGAAATGACGAAAAATCCGCCTCTCCAGCCTGGATGTCAGCACCAATTTTGGAATACTTTTTATTTGTGTCAGCTACTGCGCGGTTACACTAATGCGTTCAGCGCGCTGCGGTTGCGCGATCGGACCAAAATGACGAAAAAACAGCCTCCTGCGCACAGATGTCCACTAAAATTTTGGAAAGTACATCCGGATTTTTGGAATATTTGCAAAGTTTCAGCAATGGCGCTGTGTTAAGATGAAGCCTAGTTTGTGTTTGTTTACTCAGATGTAGTGATCTGTATGACATTGAGGGTGTGCCTAATGTGAGTTGAAAGAAACCTTCAGCGAGTGTACATAGTTCCAAATAAAAGTGGCGAAGAGCCTAAAAGGAAAGTTTCTTTTGTCTCCAATGCACTTTTTCTTTGAGTCACAAAGTACAACGGCGCGAACCTCAACAGGTTATGGGCCCAGGAGCAACTCGGAGAAGAGTTTTATAAGCCGAAAGTTGCGACGGACTGCGTGCTAACGGCTAACAAAGAGCATCATGGAGGCTCAAGGAGCAAGCAGACTGCCTCGACTCATGTTCGACGGAGATGAAATGAAGTACGAGCTGTGGGAGACCAAAATGCTTGGACATTCGTACTTATTAGAATTGAAGAAAACTATTCTGGAAGAACCCAACAGCAAAGAATAGAGCAGCCGACGGCAAGAAGAACGCCGATGCTTATGCTGAGTTAATACAGTTTTTGGATGACAAAAGCCTTTCATTAATTATGAGCGATGCATCGGAAAATGGAAGAAAAGTTTGGAAGATCTTGCGGGAGTATTATGCCGGGAAGGGGAAGGCCCACATTATCAACCTGTATACCACGCTGACTTCGCTCCAGAAATCGAGCAGAGGCCACCATTACGGCTCTGCGGAACGCAGGTGAGACGTTTGGAGATGGCCTGCTAATTGCTATGGTTTTGAGGGGACTGCCTGAACAATTCAAACCATTTGCAATAAACATAGCTCACCATGAAGAGACGATAACGTTTGTCGACTTCAAAACGAAGCTGCGTAGTTATGAAGCTACACAGAACCTAACTACAGCAGAGACCACCGACAATGTGATGCACACTGTTTCACGAGCCGGGCGGGGACCCGCAAAGCCAAGTGCATGGGACAGGTGAAATGAAGATGTCGATATAACATGTTTCAAGTGTGGCATGAAGGGTCACCGGGCGAAAGCACGTCGACGAAAGACTTGGTGCGGCCATTGCAAGAAAGACACCTACAACTACGCCACATGTAGACATAAGGAGAAGCAATATGGCGCAAGGAAAGTCGCAGATGAGACCGGCAACGGATCAGGATCGGAAGCAGCGGACTACGCCTTTAGGATCAAGGATGCGGACATCGCGAGAGACCAGTACCCAGCGCGCATCATCACGAAGAAAGGGATGATGGTCGAGACTGGAGCTACTTACCATATTGTCACGGATATATCCAAGTTTAAAAGTTTTGATGACTCATTCAAGCCGAATACGCACGGTGTTGAGCTGGCAGATGGCACCGGCTTCCTAGAGTTTTTGCAAAAATGCGCGAAAATGTAAAAATTTGGTTTTTTTGGTTGTTGTTGTTTTTTTAAATATGGTTTTTAGATGGTAATCACGACACAACCATACTTGTTCTGTAAAAATGTATGTAGTTGTAAATATATTAAAAATACCGAATTTAAGAATGATGCCAAATAGCAAAATTGCGTCATAGCCTGCGACACAGCACAGGTGAGATGTAAACAAACAGGGAGCAGGGAGGTGTGGTCAGAGGAGGCAATGCCTCCCCTGCCATCATCCATCCATCCATCCATCCATGTTCAGTACAGCTTTGTCCCCACGGGGGTCGCGGGCGTACTGGAGCCTATCCCAGCCGTCATCGGGCAGTAGGCGGCGGACACCCTGAATTGGTTGCCAGTCAATCGCAGGGCACACAGAGACCAACAACCATCCCCACTCGCACTCACACCTAGGGGCAATTTGGAGTGCTCAATCGGCCTACCAAGCATGTTTTTGGAATGTGGGAGGAAACCGGAGTGCCTGGCGAGAACCTACGCGGACACGGGGAGAACATGCAAACTCCACACAGGGAGGACCGGAGGTGGAATTGAACCCGCACCCTCCTAACTGTGAGGCGGACGTGCTAGCCAATGCTCCACCGAGCTGCCCCCCCTGCCATCATGAAAAGGGGAAAAACAAATTTAATTGTTGTTATTATAAAGTCATTTTCCTTTTAATTTCAATAATTTTGTATCATTTTGAACCAAAATCGCTGAATTTTCATAGTTATTTTAAAACCGAAGACGATTCACTCGGCGGAGCCAACGTCCTGTCTAGCCTCCTCTGAGGATTGCGTGATCACACGGCTGCCTATGTTGACAGGCTATGCAGTTAGACTGAAATGCTCTCTGTCTTTATGCCGCTGTTTAAATGTTCAAACACTGTGGCTATATTAATTAATATCCGTAGTTAACCTGGTGTATATAATATCTTGTGTTTTTTGTCATCTGTAACATCGTGTTTCTTTGGATGAACAAAACGGCTTTGAAAAGAGATCTTACGGAGGCTACGAAAAAAGGTTCTCCAGCATTATGGCAGGGGGTGTGAGTGATTCCGGGATGCTTCATGCGCCTACCTGTAGAATTAGAGATCTCCAGTTCAAATTAACAATGAACAACTGAGGAGCAGTCTATGTTGCATTCTAAAAGGCTTTCAGATTTTTGTGGCTCCAGACAGGTATGTTTTTTGTATTTTTGGGCCAATATGACTCTTTGAACATTTTGGGTTGCCGAACCCTGCCCTAGGGAGGACAAAAGTACACAAGAGGCTAACGAGAACAGGGAGACGTCTCAGGAGTCAAGTGTAAAAGACAAAATCCACAAGGTGGTACATCTGATGTATATGATCAAGAAGAGACAAGAAGTGAACCTGTCAGTGGGAGATAACCTGTAAGAGAGAGGAGAAAGCCAAGTCACTTAAAAGATTTCGTAACAGACAGCGATGATAGTGATGAGATTAATCTCACGATTGATTACTGCTACAGAGCAATGTGTGGTATCCCAAACACATATGAAGAAGCAATGAGATCAGCTAACTCAAAACAATGGGTTAAAGCTATGGATGAAGAAATACAGTCATTAAAAGAAAACAACACATTTACTCTAACTGTCAGGAACGGATGGAGCAGGGCGACCAAGTGCAGCTTAGACCAGGGTTTATTGAAGAAAACAAACTAACAGACTCGGTAAACTGACATAAACCAACAACAGGACTGACCGACAAAGACGTGAAACAAAAACACATGAAGACATTAACACACCAACAATGATCCGACAGGGGAGTGAAACGCAGACAGGACTTAAATACGAGACAGATAACGAGAGGCAGGTGACTGTGATCAGTACATTGATTGTGAGTTGACACAGGAAGGGAGGGGCGAATACACAGACGGACAGAAACCATGACAACCTACAGATAATAAAACAACCGGGGACGAGTTGTGACACTACTCTGCCGAAGGGCACAAAAACAGTGGGGGGGAAATAGGCCTATGCCAGGGGTGGGCAAACTTTTTTACTGGCGGGCCAAATTTGGTTCTAAATTTTGACCGGGGGGCCGAACCAGGAGCAGATGGATGTAGTGTTTCTGTGAAGTAATAGAAATGCGATGTAAAGGTCATTGCATAAAAGGTTTGTACTTTTAGTAGGTAGTAAAGCATGGATATTCAAAAAAAGCTTTTTGAAAACAAATGCATTTATTAACAGCATTAAAAGAATATTTCACCCAAAAACTACTATCAGTGATTCTCATTAAATACGACACTGTTATTATGATTAATAGTTTCCATCACTTCAGCGCCTGCAAGTCAGATTTATGAAATCTGTTTATCTAATGAGGCGAAATCACGTCAAACGGCAAACATTCTGACCAAATACATCATCTTGAAGAATCAGTGAAAGAATACATTCAAATAAAGTAATAAAGAAATCAATAGTATTGTTGGTCTCCCATTTTTGCTAGTGCATCATGGTCTGGAGTGAAATTTGTTGTGGTAATTCTTAGGATAGAGCCGAGGTGTCAGTCCGTTAACCTAGAGCTGTGACGGGCTTTGTTGACGTTCATGTGGCTGAACGTCTGCTCACACACGTAGGTCGAGCCAAATTGTCCTCTCTCTTTTTTTTTTAAACACTTGGCACTCAGTGTCCACCTTTCTTTTCTTCGGGCCACTCATTTTAATGGAAGGATTCCAGGGGAAGGTTTGTGGGTGGCATTAGCGTAAAACTGTATCTGAAAGCTCAGCGCGCAAATTACAAGAATGCTGACGTCACAGCCCACACTCGAAATTCGGCACTGATGGAAATAGAGTGCGGGGCGCGCCGGGTCCGTACTACTTAGTACGTACACGCACTTGTGACTGTGCACTGAGCTTTCTGACACAGCTTCCGGGAGTAAATGCGCGGGCGGGCGCTTCCCCATCTATTGGGGAAACATAGTAATTGCAGGGAAAATGACCCAAAAAAAAGTTCAGTAATACAAGTTATTCAGGTTTGGCGGGCCGGATTAAACAACCCGTGGGCCGGATGTGGCCCGTGGGCCGCAGTTGCCCATGTCTGGTCTATGCTGTAAAGACTGACGTGGAAGGTAAAGACAAATTCAAAGCAAGATTTGTGGCAAAAGGTCAAAAGATGGGGATAGATGATGGTGAAACATTCTCCCCAACAGCAAATATAACCAGTGTGAGAGTAATGATACAAAAAGCAGTCCAGGAGGATATGCTAATCCATCAAATGGATGTAAAAACAGCTTACTTACACGCCCCAATTGATTACGAGGTCTACACAGATCAACCAGACGGCCATGAATAAGGGGAAGGTCTTGTGTGTAAACTGGAAAAGTCTTTGTACGGTCTAAAACAATCTGGCCGTAACTGGAATAGGGTTCTACACGAATGCCTAACGCAAAATAGTTTCACACAAAACCCAGCAGACAACTGTGTGTATGCAAAGTAGACCAGACAAGGAAAGGTGATTTTGATTATCTGAGTAGATGATTTGATCATTTCAGCCAGTAATGAGAAAATAACGATTGATCTCAAAATGATGCTTTCAGAAAAATTCAAGATGAAAAATCTAGGTCAGTCTAAGCATTTTCTCTGTATCAATTTCAAAATATCTGATGGATGTGTGAAAATATCACGGGAAACATATGTACCGTATTTTCCGGACTATAAGTCGCTCCGGAGTATAAGTCGCACCAGCCATAAAATGCCCCCAAAAGTGAAAAAAAACATTTATAAGTCGCTCCGGAGTATAAGTTGCATTTTGGGGGCAATTTATTCGACAAAGTCCCACACCAAAAACAGTCATGAACGGGCAACAACAGGCTAAACGATAGCAACAACAGGCTAAACGATAGGTATGCTAACGTGACAAACACAAACAAAGAGCTGAGAACGGGCCTGACGTAACATATAGAGTGATTAAGGACAACTATTACATGAATAACATGTTTATAAAACCATCGGTGTCACTCCAATTCATTAAAGGTCTGGAGACACCGGTATATGTATAAATCGGTTTTAGTTAGCTTATGGGCTTATAAATATAAATTGACGCTCGAAACAACGAAAAGGAAGCTGTTGCTCTGAAAAATATAATTTAAATTTGCCGCACAAACGAGTTTGACTGCACCGAGCCGCCAGCCGGAAGTGACGTCTCATGACGTCTCAAGTTGTACGCGTTTAGCTTCAGTGAATGTAAACAAAAAGAGAAGAGGGGCCAGCGCGGAGACGTCGGGCCAGGTTTGCGGCCAACCCAGCTCGCCTAGCCGTGCCTTCCATTATCCTGGCGTACGTTCGTTCGCGGGACGACAAGATGGGTTGAGTTCGCCTGATAGGATCCACGAACCGGACAGTCCGTGCCTGCTGTGTGCTCGTGTTCACAGTGGCCTGGTTGACTGTCATCTTTCCGGACTCTGCTGTGCATCGGGAGCGGCTAGCGTGCTATCACTCTTATTGTTCATCTTCTTGTTTTATTTTTCCTGTGTTGTTTACTTGTATGTGCGTTGTGAACGCTGTCTTGTCACCCTGGGATAGTGAGAAACGTAATTTCGACCTCATGCGGAGGAATTGACAATAAAGGAGACTTTGAGACTTTGACTTTGAAAAGTATGTCGAAGCGTGACGGGAGGGGCACAATTCAGAAAACGTGCTCAGCTCGTCGAGAAAATGCGATTTAAGCAATAAAATTAAAAATGCTTATAAAACCTAAACCAAACGTTGCAGGTGGTCATGTCTTCATGTGCCGAGATCAACTCGGCACTCTAAAGCCCCCAAGAGCACTTTTTACTATGCCAACCTAACCAGAGTGACGGGAGGGGCACAATTCAGAAAATGTGCTCAGCTCAGCCCAAGTGAACTGCTAGATTCATCATATTCTGCGTCAAAAGAGGTTTATGAATCGGATAAAATGATGCTAATATTGCCGCTAGAAACGGAGCTGTCGCTATCATCTGCCATGTTCTTTGGGTTTGTTGACATCCAGATGTACAACTTGTGACGTCACAGTAATGGCGCCGCCAGTTTGGCTTCGTGCGGGACCCGATCGATAAAGTGGCATTTCATTTCAGCTTTATTCTTAGTAATCGGTGTCCATTTTTAATTTCCAAGGCGGCAAATGTGTTCACTTTATACATTCTATCAAATTCCGTTCTAATTGAAAAAAAAAAAGGGATGTCTCTAGCCCTTTAAATCCATCGATCGTTCTTTGTCAACAATGGGTGCGCGCAGCTGAGTGCGCTTGCACTTCAAAATATTCCACAGGCTCATATAATGATAGATAAACTATATTTCAAATAACTATAATATAAGCCAATAATATTATCAAACCATCCGTGCACTTTAAATCCATTAAATCCATCGATCAAATTCCTCGTCCTTTGTCAACATCGCCGCGCGTGCGCCCTGACGTAAGCCTCGTCTTTGTTCCACAGATCTAGTATATAACTACTATATTGTAGCGTTAACAAAGTACAAGGATAGACGTGGGTTTGGTAAACGGCTCTTTATTAAACAAAACAAACTTCCAAGCGTGTGGCGGCGTGGACTATCCAGACACGAGAGCTCCATGGCATAGGACCGGGCATTCGTAATGGCCATGTCTGAGCCCCATGCACCGTTCGCGGACAGCCACTCGGCCGAGCGCCGGCCCCCGACTCAGTAGAGTAGGACCGGGCGTGCGTAAAAGCCATAATAGTTTTTCAAACCTTCTATGTCACTCCAAATCCTTAATTCCTTCAAAATCTTTGTCCTTCGTGTCACTTAGAAATGATCACCGCTAATGATGCCGGTAGTCCTTACGTGGGTACGTTTGTCCTTTATGTCCGCCGCGCCGCGCCGCGCCACTGACGTCACTTGAAATAGTAATCCATTGGTACATCATGGTTCGCCAAACTTTCTTTCTGCTGCTCGATTACTGTTTTCAGCTGTATATTTTACAAATTGAAGTTTGTAACCTGCAAAATATGAGTTTCTTTTTGGTGCCATTTTTCTTAAGCCCACCCAGTTGATGAGTCACGGCCAACGGTGAAATTTAGAGCCCCCTCATCCAGTTTCGTCTGAAAATATAATTTTTTTCAGATGTAGTTTTTTGTTTATTTGGTTGTTTTATCAAAGTCTGCTTTGTCGTCGATTTTTTTCATATACTAAGACACACAAAGAGATTGAAATTACGTTCCCACTATCCCTCGGTGAGATAGTACACATATGCATACAAGCAACACAAAAAAAAAACCAAGAAGGCACAAACAATGAATAAATAAGAGTGTTGAATAAATGATAAATAAACAAATAATAATAAATAATAATAAATATAAGAGGAGCAAAAATGGAGCAAGTGTACATACAGCAGACAGTGGACTTGGATATGGTGCTTTAAAGTGTTAATTGCTTTATTTGATGTTTTCTCTATTTTTTATGTTTGAATATGTTCAAGATAAAGATATAAAAGCATGTGAAGTGATCAACTATACTAAAAATAACATGGGAAGTGGTCAACTATACTTGTGAGTGATGTCTTAATGATCAAGTAAAAATTTGTGAAAGTCGCTCCTGAGTATAAGTCGCCCCCCCACCCAAACTATGAAAAAAAACGCGACTTATAGTCCGGAAATTACGGTACACAAGATTTGGGAAAAATTCAAAATGGATAACTGCAAGCCAAGGGAAACTCCTTGTGACCAAAAATAGTGTTATACTGAAGATGCTGTTAAGATGGATGATGCCAAATGTATAGAGAGGCAGTTGGCAGCCTCATATATTTAACAACATGTACACGTCCAGACTTATGCTTTGTGGTAAGCAAATTATCACAGTACTTTTGTGAACCAACAGTGGATAACTGTGAAACACGTTTTCAGATACCTCAGAGGAACTACAAACAAAGAATTATGTTTCAGGAAAAACGATGGTGAAAACCTAGGCCTAGTGGCCTATAGTGATGCAGACTGGGCAGCTGATGTCACAGACAGACGCAGCACCACAGGTTACTGTATAAGCCTAAGTAACAAGAATGCTTTAGTATCATGGAAAACAAAGAAACAGCCCACAGTGGCGCGTTCAACAAGTGAGGCAGAATACATGGCTCTGGCCTCTACAATGCAGGAGTGCATATATTTAGAACAACTGTTGAAAAACATTGATGACTACAAATACACACAAACTGTAGTGTATGAGGATAACCAGGGAACAATCACTTTAGCCAAAAACCCTGTGAACAGACAGAGGTGCAAGCATGTAGACATTATGTATCATTTCATTAAATCTATTGTAAACGAAGGAAAAGTTAACTACCAGGTTATTGCACTACTATTATCGCAGACGTCATGACCAAACCTGTCACCAGATCAAAACTTAGAAAGTTTGCAAGCATGATGTTTGGTGTTTAACAGAATGGAAAAGACCCAAATCTGTATTGTATCTTGTGTGTATTCATATTTGTTTTTTGTTTTCTTGAAATGTGTGCATTCTGAGTACAAGTGGGGGTGTTAAGATGAAGCCTAGTTTGTGTTTGTGTACTCAGATACAGTGATCTGTATGACATTGAGCACAAGTGTGCCTAATGTGAGTTGAAAGAAACCTTCGGCGAGTGTACATAGTTCCAACTAAAAGCGGCTAAGAAGAGTCTAAAAGGAAAGTTTCTTTTGTCTCCAACGCACTCTTTCTTCAAGTCTCACAATACAACGGCGCGAAGCTCAACACGCTGTCACAATAATGTGTCCAGCGCGCTGTGGTTGCGCGGTCGGACTAGATGACGAAAAAATCATTCTCCTCCACACTGAGTTACAATCACATTTTGGAATATTTTCCAAGTTTTAGCGACGGCGCTTTCACAATAATGTGTCCGGCGGGCTGCGCTCGCGCGGTCGGACGGAAATGACGAAAAATCAGCTTTTCCAACCTGGATGTCAGCTCCAATTTTGGAATTATTTCTATTTTTGTCAGCCCACGGCACTGCTACTCTAATGCGTCCGGCGCATTGCGGTTGTGTGATCGGACCGAAATGATGAAAAATCTGCCTCCTGGGCACAGATATCCACTGTGGTGAATTGTCTTTGTTGCGCCGCTGGTCTCCAAAAAATACTTGGTGGAAGATAGCTGGCTCAGAGAAGGAACACTTCAGTGACACACGGCTGATTGGGAAAAGATTTTATTCAACCGATGTCAGAGTGAAGTTTCTCCAAATGTCCGAGTGGCCCAACAGCGAAGATGTTAGCTGCTCCTCTCTCTCGTCTGACAGACAAGCATATTTTATACCTGGCCAGACTGCTGATCTCATGGCTTTTGAATAACAGCTGCGGTTCGAGTCTCAGTCTACTTGTTGCTTTTGATGCCCCTAAAAGATCATCCACTCGGCTCTTCCCTGGTCACGGACAACTGGCCCTTCCATATTCTAAGTATTTATACATTACTGAAACTAAAGCCTCTCTGTCCAGCAAAAACTAGCTTATGGTAGTACCACTGCTGCTGGTTGGCCTTCTAAGGCAACATACAGAGACGCATGAAGCCCAAAATTTACAACAGACCCCCCTTTCGGGACCTTATAAGTGTCCCGAGAACGGTCCAACAAGAGATGACATCGGTAAACATCCAAAAAATTTCCCCCAACCAAATTTTATGGTCATGTCTACAATTTGGCCTATAAATTCTCAGCCTAAATCACGGTCAAGGCATGCTACTTAAGGTTATTTTAACGAGGAAAGCTCAAACTATTTAGGTAGCCAATTGCTCCCTGACAACAATCTGAGGCCTCTCAGGAACCACAAGTAAAGAAAATTGAAGTCTACATTATCCAAATGACGATAACCACCCCCCTTAGGTAACACCTCAACAACGTCGATAATTTGTGAAGAAATTAATTTGGCATGGCCCGTTAGAAGCCCCCTAAAGCTGCCGGCCCTCCCTCGAGAAAAAACCCTGCCAGTCTAATGACAAGGAAAAAGAGGGAGGCCCCTTCTAACATCCACAGTGATTCCCTCCACCTGGCGTCAGTCAGGTAAAAGGAGTCCTGGCACATATCACAATCCCCAAAACACAGTATGAGCTCCCAAAACAGTAAGGAAAATAATGACATGTCCACCGACCGCTAAACAGTCAAACTGCATCGTCATAATGTTAATATGTGACGAGGTAAACGAATGAGATAAAGTAATGCAGCATGTAGTCATTAGATAAAGTAATGAAGGATATAATATTGACGTAATATCACAGCCTACTGCAAGCCCTCAGTGTTGCCCCCCTTGCACATGTAAGTGCCTGCTGATGCAAAGTCCAGTCCACTGAATGCTCAGTAGTGAATTGTGCCGGGATCACTGCCCAGGGCCTGCTGTTCATCCAAAATCTTTATGTCTACTTCACCGTCCTCAGAGTCCCTTTCTAGGCCCCGGTCAGCGTCCAGGGGTTCTGCAATAATTGAGAGCCACTGCCAGTATTGCACGATGACAACAGCACAAAACCTTGAGTTGCAATGGAAAAAGCAGCAATGCCCAACGTAGGCCGGAAGTCCTCCCGGCCCCCTTCGGTCACCCCTAGTAGACGACATCTCCATAACCAGTTGTCAGAAAACAAAATCTTCTCCTTTGGGGTTGATTGGGGCACGGGGACGACTGGTGGCCGTCGTCTCATCGAAGTGCTCAGTGGAACCTCCGAGCGTTCCCGGCATCTACTTCTATGATCCAGATGCCCACGTGATCCCTGAAACAAACAAACAAACAAACAAACAAACAAACAAACAAACAAACAAACAAACAAACAAACAACATTCCCCCCAGGAGTTATGAATCATCCCTCTTATTTCTCGTCGTGCTGTCAGTCTGTCAGAGTAACTTCTACCTTTTCAAGTTAGCCTTTCCTGCTGCAGCTGTCACTGTCTGAAGTCCTGTCAATCACGTCTCAGCAATCACTCTTTCCCAGTCCAAATACTAATTTTCACTCCAAATTTCCTCTTTGATTTAAATTTTTCTCAGTATTGTTAAATGGGTACCAGTCCCGTTAGTTTTGTTCAACCAATTTGTCGATGTACATTATCTTTGTCTCCCCTTCAAGTCACCTCACTGTTCAAATCAGTCACCCTTTTGAAGCAATGGACCTGTAATCTTCCCAAAATGATATAACTACTCAACTCTTTCCAATACTTGTTATGCAAATTAATTCTCTTAAAATGTGTTCTTAAATAGTATGTTTCCTTTAATAGCAGCTTTAACGCATTCATATGTTCAGGAATTTTCCCTATTCCTTGTTTCTGGTCCAGATTCCTATCTTATTTAATTACCTTCCAAACATTTGTTGTCTATTGTGCCGCAGTCTAATCCCTATTAGCTGTATGATTTGTCATCACTCGTGTTTTTCCGTTGAAACACCTTAACCGTTACTGCCGCGAGATTGTTACAACGCTTTGCATCCATTCCAGATTGTTGTCTCCCACTAACTCCTTTCCTTTCGAGATGCTTCTTCTGCTCCTTCCATCACTGCCTGTTGAATTCTGGCACGTACTGTTAAGGCCTAAAAAATAAGTGAATCTGAAAAAACATTGAATGTCACAATTAAATTTTATATCTACTTACTCATTCAAATGTAACACCACCCCCTTTTGACACATTCGCCCAATGTGTCATTAGGCATTCAAAAAGGAACCGGCCAAATGTCCTACCACATCATCATATGCCTTGCAGCCAGCCCTGTCGAACCTTTCACTCATCCAGGACCGTCATCCCCAAGTTCCTGAAAATTGACTGTCCACCCCACACTCGGCAACACAAACAAAAATCATCGCACTCATGCCAGTCAACATACAGCCCTGCTGACAGCGGACACTTGCACTCACAAAAACTTCACAGGCATCAAGTATCAAAATAACAATAGACACACAAAGAATCATGGCGCCCGGGGATTCTGTCCTGAAAATCATCAATCAATCACTCATCAATCATTGACAAATTCATCATAAAAATCAAAAGGGTTAGGATTAACAGTTTCACGTGAATTCAACATAAACTCTCCAAGACCACAATCGACAACCTGCAAAATTAATACAAGTTATAAAACAACCAGCAATCTGCTCCTTGGCTGGCGGTTGATGCTGCAATAAGTCAAGTGACGCATAAAAACAAAGCAAAGCTCGCTCTTTCCACAAGCAAGCTTAAGTTTCAAATGTTCGGTTGCCATCCACATAGTCCGTCACCCTGTCGGGTGAGTCCAGGTTTATCACGTCATATCGGCCATCGTCCTAGTGTTTGATATTAGTTCTGTCTTGTCCATCCGTGTTGCTGAAATGGGCCTTCTCCATGAACTATTTTGTTGTTCATGGTGCCTCCGATTAACCATCAGCTGTTAGTTAAGGTTTTGACTCATCACTCATCAATCTTGAGTATTCCAATCTATAATGTCTAGATAGTCTCATGTGAGAGGAATCTTACCCTCAACTGTGATCATCTCATACCAACTCCAAAGTACATTTGCCGTTCATACTGCACCCCAACACACGTACACACTCCTAACCACACAAGTGCCGATTCATTCGCCTTCATCGCTCAGCTCTCATCTCACAACAAACAAATTTAGTATGTGTAAGTGAGCAGGTAATCAGTGAATACTGAAGGTAACCCTTCATTTCTGGATGTTCTTCTCAATTAAATATTTCATACAATCGTACCTCACCTTTACCGTAAACTTGTCAATTAAATGCCTAAAAAATTCAGTTATTTCTACTGCTGAGCCTGTTCATGGGTGAGCATGGGGAAAGATGCAGCCTCAGATGGTCCTTAAATAATTTTATCCTAATCAATCATTCTAATCAAACAGCCAGGTAAAGATACTCAAAAGGCTCCCTCCGACAGTCTACTCAACTATGTTGTTTTCACTTTGCCATGTCAATGCATTTGTTATTCGAGTCCTATCACACTTGTTAACTGTCACTTTGTGTGACTTTTATGCAGCATTATTCTTAACCGTCAAAAGTTTCCATGGCTGTTATTCCTTGAACTTATCGGACTTTCTGACACCAGAATTCCCAGCAAGGTGTAATTAATTTCTGATTTATTAATTAGGTCCCTTGAACAATCTAGCCACCTCTTGACTGCATCCCATTGGGTCCTAATGCCCTATTTTCATCTCCAAAATGTCCATGACTAAATGTCTAATTGTTAAGCTGGATGGACTAAATATGATCCTACTCTTATTTCCTACAGTTTAGCCTATCTGTTTTATCCAAATGTATCCATCCTCTGATTATGATGCTTTTTCTTTCTCTGTAACACTACACATTTTGCTCCTCATTTATTTATTTATTTATTTATTTATTTATTTATTTATTTATTTATCTTTTATCAAGACTCCTCAGTTGTGCCCAAGCAAGCTTCCATCCACTTTGACCCAAGCCCCACCAAGTTTGATAACGCCTCAGCAAGGAGTCCGGTTTGCTTGTTGCACACTTCATGTCTCATGTGTCTTTTGCAGCACCTCATTGTCAAGTTGTTGTCTTTTGTTGTAGCCTCAGAGCCAACGCATTCCTCACTCTCGGATCAGTCCATTTTCGAATGAGTCCATTCTCATCTTATGAGCTCCTTCACTCTTTGTACTTGTCTCCGAGGATGTCGTTTTCCTCCGGAGCGTTGTGCTCCCCCCAAGCAAACATATAGTCCTTCTTTGTTCTTGCAAAAGGTCAAAGGTGCCTCAGAGCCAAGCACCGTTTTCTTGTCGTTCACGGCTGTAGGTGGAGTCTCGGGATCGAGTTTCAGGGTCACTGATGGATACTGGAAAAGACAGATTGGGATACTGTTGGATTTTGTCCACAATTTAGGGAGTGCGCTATCTGCGCCTCACGGCAAAAGCCATTGCCAGTCACCTGTTATCCAATTTACTCACTGCGTGCTCGTTTGATTCCTGCAGATTTAGGAAAATGCTAAGACACTGAAGTAGAAATTAGACTTAGATACAGGTTGGTTGAGTTCAATCACAATTCTTGTTAAGAAAGCTCTGTTTTCAGGAAGGTACAATACAGCGCTGGGCCTTTTGTGCGACCATGCTCAAGAGCAGAAAGTCTCCATTCAGAAAAGGCAATGTTCAAGGTTCTTTGATCAGCTTATAATCAGTTGCACATTGTGGGCCGAGATTGATGGGTGATGAGTCTTTGGGGTGGGGCAAGTTCGCCATGGGAGAGGGTGCTGGTTATGGGCGATTCGGTGTGTGGGGGGGCTGTTGTCTTCCGTCCCGTCTTTCGGCCTTGGCGATCATCTTTGGCCGAGTCCTTGGCTGGCTCCCTCTGGCACCTGCTGGTTTTATCTCCACGTGACCTTCCTGTGAACATTCTTCTCCAATCATCTTCTCAATTCACTGTCTTACCTCATTCTTTCAATTTTGTCATTTTGTAAGAAATTATGTTAGCTTTTGGCTGTGACATCATTAATCTATTGCTGTTCCCTGACTATGTAAAGTTTGTTCTTTTGATACTTCATGTCTTTGCTTACGTCATTATATTCTTAGTTTAATCATGCTTCCAACCGTATCTTTTCTTTGTTAGGCAAAATATTTCCCTCTGTGCAGAGCGTTCAGTAGTAATCAAAAACTGGCGTCTGGCATTAGTCAAAACATAAGATACAATCAAGTACTGAACGGTCAAGACGACTCTGGCCGTGTCCATGATTTAGAGAAAAACATCAGGCATGCATTACACAGTTCCTTAAGGGTAATTAAGCTATTTAGGCAAAATCAAAAGACATTTGTTATTTCAAATTGCTCAGAAATAGTATATATCAGATCATAAAGTTATAAAAACCTTTCTCATTACCACTTATCAAAAATGTCTAGTTATGTCTTCTTTATTGATTTGGTGTGTAGGTATAATTATACGCTTAAAATGTTTCTTTTATTGATTTAATATGTGAATATACTTGTCTGCTTATGTACTTTATTCAATGAGGTTTGAGCACATCTGTTTTTGTAGGTAGGCAGGACTTTTTGTATTTTGATCCCATTCCTTCACTCCCTCTGTTGACCTCTGTTAGGGTTTTCCAGGTTATCTTTATCATAGGATTATGTTGGAATGCAACAGGTAATAAATACCTTACCTTGTCCTCCTTATCACAAGGTCGTAAAACATTCCCTGACATGTTTAGACTAGAGGACAAGGGCTTTCTACTCAGCCTACTCATCCCCCCACTCTGTTTCTCTTAATAAATATCCTCTTGCAGGAAGGAGGGTTCAGACCTCCATTCGAACATCGCTGTACGCACAGCGACGAATGGACTCTCCACCTGCAGGTGTCTAAAAGGACTTACTTGTCTCCCGTGTGGTTCTTGCAAAATAAGTTGGAGTGAGCAAATCTCTAACAACCTCAGTTTAACTGAGGTCACCAAAATCGTTGATGCCACCAGGGTCCCTCTGTTGGCACACAACGTCCATCTGTGGAGTCGCTTCAAGTCCCTCTGTGGGGCCGCCAATGAGTGAGAAAAATAAATATAGATAAAATTCATACCCAGACATTTGTAAAAGATAGAGAGTGGAAAGGCAATTGGCCTAGACGGCATTCCAGTGACAGCATGGAACTATCAAGGAGAGAGGCAGGGGAGATTCTTAAAAAGCGAGAAGATTCCCGGAAAGGTGTTGACTTCTATTTTTTATTTCAGACTACGGCGATGCGCAGAACTGTAGTAGCTACAGAGGTGTTGTTATGTTGATTAAGCAAAGCATGAAGTTATCGGAAAGAATATTAGAAGCGAGGCTTGGGAATCTCTACTGGCCAAAATAATGGAGAGTGTGGCAGAGATGAAGATGTTGCAGGACATGCAGATGGTTGGTGCGTGTCATGTAACATGGGGGGTAGAGATGGTGCAAATGGTAGAATATGGATTGTTCACAGGAATAAATTGGCAGAGCTGAAATTCCAAATTTGTCCAAAAGATGGCGCCAGACCAAAACGTGAGACCAAAAGAGGGGCCAAAATAAGCTAAACAAGTTAAAATAGAAATAAAAGAGGAACACGGTGTCAGAGTGTGAGTCACGCATGGAGGCACAAATGTGATTTTTATTTTTTGATTTCTTTGCTTGGCTAAAAATGTATTCTGTAACCGCTTTAAGCAATATTATTTGTCAATTCGATCAAGAGACCCGTCACTATGAGAATAGTGGCGTGACATAAATTGTTTGGAGAAGCACAAATGTGATTTTTATTTTTTGATTTCTTTGCTTGGCTAAAAATGTATTCTGTAACCGCTTTAAGCAATATTATTTGTAAATTCGATCAAGAGACCCTTCACTATGAGAATAGTGGCGTGACATACATTTTTTGGAGAAGCACAAATGTGATTTTTATTTTTTGATTTCTTTGCTTGGCTAAAAATTTATTCTGTAACCGCTTTAAGCAATATTATTTGTCAATTCGATCAAGAGACCCTTCACTATGAGAATAGTGGCGTGACATAAATTGTTTAGAGAAGTAGGTCAAGGGTTTGGATTTTTATTTCAGAGTTAATTGAAGTGTAACTTTAAAAAGTTATTTTCATGTAACAGGAAGAGAAGAAAAGGGGAAGTGAAAGGTTTTACCAGGGGCTAGCTGTGCATTTGGTGGAAAGTACTGCGTGGTCAAGGCGGAAACAGCTGCTGAGGGCCACAGATGTCCAAGCGTGGGAAGAAAACTGGGCACTCCTACCCTATAGTAGGCGTGGGAAAACTGACCAGTTTATTCTATAGGCGTGGGAAAACTGGGCAGTCTTACCCTATAGGGAAGGTATAGAAGAAAGAAAGGGGAGGGGGGGGACAGAGAAGTCTATAAAAAGTCCTGCAGGGGCAGCTTCAGGGCTTTTCCCCCCAAAAGAGCGCTCATACGTGAAGAAGCCCGGAGGAGTTTCAAGATTTTTTTCCAAAGTCCCGAAGATCTTTGTGTGAGACGCAGGATCGCTGGACTGAAATTAACTTGGATTTACTCCCAAAAATTGGACTGGACAACTTTACAGGAGAAATAGGTGAGGGATTACCATTTTTATGTATTTTAGCGAGAGGGGGGAATAGTCATCGGGCCGCCGGCTCCCTCGGGGCCAGCCTGTTTCTCTAATTTGGATTTTAGAAGTAAGATCGAATTGATCACTCGACTTTGCTTCCACCAAAAATAGCACGCAGCTGGTATTTACCTCTTCCCTCTTTCATGAACTGTGTTTTGCAATCGAATTGTTCTGGGATTAAATGATTTTATTAACACGGGTATCAGTGAGTGAAGTTGTTCGGTTTCTGGAGTAATTGAGATTTGTAATTCTATTCCATGTTTCTTCAATAAATGTGTTTTGTATATTACTTCGTTGTGCGCGGATTTGTACTGAATATGCAACCGATGGTTTGGGGCCGATTTAAATAGAATAAATTAACGGAAGTGTTTAAATCGGATTATTGGTTTTGTGTAGAACGGAAAGTTATTTAACTATTTGAAAGGCTCAGGCCCGCTTCCCCTTTTTGACGGGCCGCGTAAAAAGTAACTCCGAGCAAGTTAGAGAATTAAATAACTTTCGTAAATATTTAACGGAAGAGTGGATTTCGTTAAAAGTGAATTCGGTTGAAAATTTACTGGAGTTGGTGGAGGATAAAAGTATTTCGATTGTCCGTCGGGCGCGGCCCAGTTCCTAAATTTGTCGGGCCGCGTCAAAAGTTAAATAGGACACGATCAAAAAATAGACTTGCCTTCCAAATTAATTATTGGGCAAATCTAAATAGAGCACGGCATTTTTATCCGGTTTAAGAAAGTTGTTATTCTTTTTAAAGCAATTAAGTGGGGTGAAGAACTCCGACGGTTAAGTGCTAGATCTACGTAGAAGAAGTTGGAATTAATCATATAAAGTGCATTAATTTTCTTCTTAAATGCTATTATTGTCACACTTTTATCAATTCGATTCTCTTTCGAATAAAAAAAGTTGGTCGGCTCGCTGCATGAGCGACCAAGTGGAACGGACCCATATCAACATTTACTTCGGCAAAACTAGTGCTTGGGTGCGCTATACAAACGAATCCCTGAGGTCTTTACAAAGACATCTAAAAAATATCCGTAACAAAATAAGAACTTCAAACACTAGCGGGGAGCCATCAATACGATGCGGTCACTTCGAAGTCTTGCCTCGAATTGAGTTACTCGGCTCGAGCTTCGGGTGACTTGAGAGGGATTGGCGTCGTACAGAAATTAGATTGATTCCGGTGGAGTTAATTTAACTCGGGTGGTTAGATTATGGACGAATCTCCGAACCCGGCTAAAACCTTAATGCGAGAGGTGCGTTTGACATGTGACAGGACAGAAAGATATGGAAACGATTGCATAAGTTATCCACCTGTTCCTGATTCGTTTCTAGTCTGTATGTTATTGTTCCAATTTTTTACATTTAATACTCTCCCACCTATTTGATCCTATCTTGTAAAGGGCTACAATTTATTATAAGCTATTTTAAAACTCTCCACACTTGTTACCAGGCTTTGGCTCCATTTCACGATGTTGTCTCCCATTCACTTCATTTCTGCCAAGCTGCTTCTTCTCCTCCGTCTAGCATGTTGAAGACTTGAAAACCATCAAATCTGAAAACACTTAAAATCCCACAATTCCCCCCTTGGTTTTTGTTTTTTTCTTCCACCTCCCCCTTTTGACACATTCTAAAAAAAAGGTGTCACAATGGTTAAAAAGTAAAAATAACAATGTCCATGGTGACATACCCATCGCCAGCTGGACTTCGGTGTACCTCCAGATGCCATCCTGGCCTGGAATCACCAATTCTCAGTCCCTGAAACTCGACTGGCAGCATCTCACATGGATGTACGAACAAAAGCCACCACCCACCTGTAGCTGTGCATGCAGCTCTCCGTACAATAAACATGCATCATACCAAAAAATAAAATTCCTAATGATAAAATATAATCCACACACGGGCGCATGTCAAACGTATGAAATTGAAAATTGGAGCCTGCCGAGCCTGTCATGGAAACGATCACATTTACAAACTCATTATGAAAAGTAAGGGGTTAGTTGTTAATGCATGTTCACAGACATGACACAAAATTCTCCAAGACTGCAGTTGACAACCTGCAAAGTAAACGCAAGTTTAACAAATGAAGCACAATCTGCTCCCTGGGTTGCTCTTAGAGGCTGTAATACAATTAGGTAAAACATCAAAACAAAGCAAGTCGTCACAAATTCCGTCACATACATTTCGTCACACTGTCAGGTAAGTCGAGAGTTGTTGTCATACACTTGGCTCAGAGTCTTGATTGTCAATGCTGGTATAGTCACGTCTGGTCATAATCTTGAAATGGGCCTTCTCCATTGAAGTCTTTTGTTGTCAATGGTGCCCCAGAGTAATCCTAAACCCATATTCAGTCCAAAATTACCCCTGATCAATCTTGCTTTTTCAAATCTCTAGTATCTTTACATTTTTCAGGTGAGAGGAATGTTATCCTCTGCTGTGATCACATCACCCCAACCTTGAATCATGTTAACCATTTCACAATACACAAACACCACACCACAAGTACAGACTTGACATTCATACAGCATTACAGACAAACTGTCATCCCACAACAGACACATAAAACATACAATATTAAATTGTAAAAGGACCCCTCCCTACGCAAAATTTTCTCCTCAATTAAAATTTCCCTTTTTTATTTTAAAGCCATTAATATCTAATTGTCTGGTCTCCTGTCCTCTCATCGTTTGCCAATATGCATAATACTGGAACATGATTTAACTCCCCATTTAGTTTGCTCACATCTCACACTTAGACTATTTGACACTTTGTGTTGAACTGTAACTTCAATATTTCCACCTTCCCATATTTCTTCCACTAAACAGTTCCATTTTGCTTTCAGTTTAAATTCATCCCTCCAAATAACTACCTCTGGCAAAGAACCAAAAATTTTTTAGAGCACTCCCTTTTACTGTTACCTTGTTCCTTTATTCATCTCCTCACAAGCATTACTGGCCCTCCTAAGAAATAATGATACTGAAAATAATGTTTTAAAAAATATACACAGCTTCCTCCTGCCACTTACACTATCACCTTGGATTATCGTTCCCATTTTTGTTGATGCCAATTCTTAGAATTAAAAAGAAATACTTACTCTTGATAATGGAGTCACGCTATATCACAAATTTTGAAAACCTTCTTCTACATTCCCCATTTGTACCTATCAAAACCAATTAGAAATATTTTTTGCAGTCATGATCATCATTGTGGCCCTCACACTTATTGTTCCTGTACTTTAAATTGGCAATTTTTGTACATTTGAAGCCCTTTGAGACTTGCTTGTGGGCTATACGTATATATAAACTTGACTTGCCTTGACTTTATTATTCAACTTCTTCTGCATTCTTCTTATTTTATTTTTATCTTAACTACTTCCACATAATTCATCTGATTTACTCCATTACACTTTTAACTTCCTAGATTCAAATTCAAATTTCACATCCTCACTTCCAACATTGCGGTAAAATTTTGCAAAATTTCATTTTTTCCCTTCTAATTTCTTCTAGTTTTCCTTTTTTCTTCTTTTTTTCCACCCTACTGACTCAACCCATTTCAATTTTTTAACTGTTCATCTTATGCCTACCTATTCCAAAACTTCCTCGTGCAAGTCTTTAGCAGCCTCTCCTCCTAGATTCTCATGATGATGATTCTGGGCTGGATCGTCCGCCATTCTCAAATGCGTCCATCTTGTCTTTGTTCTTTCAGTCCATTTTCTTTTTGATCTGCAACTGTGTATTCCACCAACTAAATGGTTCTTGTCCTGTGAAGAGCTGTGCTTGACCCCTTCAAGCATGATAATAGTTCCTGTTGTTCTCCCAAAGGTCAAAGGTGTCTCATGACCAGGGACAGTCCTCTGTTGATTTTGAGGCAGCCAGTGGAGTACAAGGACTCAGTTCAGGACTTGTGCCACGCGCTAGGGCAGAACACACTGGGACACAAATTTCACAAAACTATCTTCGTGTTATCAATCTTCCTGTGTAGTATTTGTTCCTTACACCCCAAATCTTCGTATTAACATTTTGTATCTTATCAGTTGCGCACACTCATCATCTTACTATCAAGCCGCCCTTATCAAATGCTTTTTTTTTTTTTTTGAGTAATCCATCCACCCTACCCATTAACACGCCTAAAATCCTCGTTCCAGTGTTTATCATCAAAAAAAGTTCCGAAATCCTTTGTAATAAACTGTAATGTAATTTAACAATCTACCAACATGGTTGTATTGCGGTAAATGTTATTGTTCAATCTATAGGTCATACAGCACCTGTGTTCCAACTCCTTGGTTAACCATCTCATAAGTTATTGTTGTCAGCAGCGCGAAATGATAGTGCTTGACAGTGAATGTCTTATCGCCCAATTTAAAACACATGCCACATTTGAGCAAGTATTTATTTATGTATTTATTTTCCATCCTGATGTTAGCAGTCATATGTCAGAATTAAAATGTAATTTTGCGTTTAATTTTAAGTCTTTCAAAATTGCTATATCCTTCCTGCATCGAGATAAACTGTTAAATATATATTTAAAAACAAACAAAAACAATCTATGCTTCTGCACAGACTCTTAAATGTGTCACCCAAATGCCAGATTACACATCAAACCTCCTCCTTCACTCTCATATTTTTGATAGAACAGTCTACTTAGCTAGACACTGTCATGACATACTAAATAATGGCCTGCAAATTAAATATACCGTATTTTCCGGACTAAAAGTCGCTCCGGAGTATAAGTCGCACCAGCCATAAAATGCCCCAAAAAGTGAAAAAAAACATATATAAGTCGCTCCGGAGTATAAGTCGCATTTTGGGGGGCAATTTATTCGACAAAAATCCCGCACCAAAAACAGTCATGAACGAGCAACAACAGGCTAAACGATAGCAACAACAGGCTAAACGATAGGTATGCTAACGTGACAAACACAAACAAAGAGCTGAGAACGGGCCTGATGTAACATATAGAGTGATTAAGGACAACTATTACATAAATAACATGTTTATAAAACCATTGGTGTCACTCCAATTCATTAAATCCATCGATCATTCGATACGATAGCAACAGGCTAAACGATAGGTATGCTAGCGTGACAAACACAAATGAGGAGCTGAGAACGGGCCTGACGTAACATATAGAGTGATTTAGGACAACCATTACATAAATAACATGTTTATAAAACCATCGGTGTCACTCCAATTCATTAAATCCATCGATCGTTCTTTGTCAACAATGGCTGCGCGCGGCTGAGGGTGCTTGCACTTCAAAATATTCCACAGGCTCATATAACGATAGATAAACTATATTTTAAATAACTATAATATGAGCAATACTACTATCAAACTATCCGTGCACTTTAAATCCATTAAATCCATCGATCAAATTCCTCGTCCTTTGTCAACATCGCCGCGCGTGCGCCCTGACGTCAGCCTCGTCTTTATTCCACAGATCTAGTATATAACTATATTGTAGCGTTAACAAAGTACAAGGATAGATGTGGGTTTGGTAAACGGCTCTTTATTCCACAAAACAAACTTCCAAGCGTGTGGCGGCGTGGACTTCCAGAGACGATAGCTCCATGGCAGAGGACCGTGCGTGCGTAATGGCCATGTACGCGCCCCATGCACCGTTCGCGGACAGCCACTCGACCGAGCGCCGGCCCCCGACTCAGTAGAGTAGGACCGGGCGTGCGTAAAAGCCATAATAGATTTTCAAACCTTCTATGTCACTCCAAATCCTTAATTCCTTTAAACTCTTTGTCCTCCGTGTCACTTAGAAATGATCACCGCTAATTATGCCGGTCGTCCTTACGTGGGTCGCGCCGCGCGGTGCCACTGACGTCACTTGAAATAGTAATCCATCACGGTTCTCCAAACTTTCTTTCTGCTGCTCGATTACTGTTTTCAGCTGCATATTTTACAACTTGAAGTTTGTAACTTGCAAAATATGACTTTCTTTTTGGTGCCATTTTTCTTAAGCCCACCCAGTTGATGAGTCACGGCCAACGGTGAAATTTAAAGCGCCCTCATCCAGTTTCGTCTGAAAATATATATTTTTTCAGATGTAGTTTTTTGTTTTGTTTATTTGGTTGTTTTATCAAAGACAAACTCTGCTTTATTGTCGATTTTTTTTTTCATATACCAAGACACACAAAGAGATTGAAATTACGTTCCCACTATCCCTCGGTGAGATAGTACACATATCCATACAAGCAACACAAAAAAAACCAAGAAGGCATAAACAATGAATAAATAAGAGTCTTGAATAAATGATAAATAAACAAATAATAATAAATAATAATAAATATAAGAGGAGCAAACAGACAGTGGACTTGGATATGGTGCTTTAAAGTGTTAATTGCTTTATTTGATGTTTTCTCTATTTTTTATGTTTTGAATATGTTCAAGATAAAGATATAAAAGCATGTTAAGTGATCAACTATACTAAAAATAACATGGCAAGTGGTCAACTATACTTTTAAGTGATGTCTTAATGATCAAGTAAAAATTTGTGGGAAAAAAAAACATATATAAGTCGCTCCTGAGTATAAATCGCCCCCCCACCCAAACTATGAAAAAAACCGCGACTTATAGTCCGGAAATTACGGTAAGTGTGATTTTAACAAGAATAGCAAAAATACAGTCAAACCTTGTTTTTGACCACAATCCGTTCCAGAAGGCGGTTCGAGAAGCGAATCGGTCAAATTCCGAATCTATTTTTCCCATTACAAATATTGGAATTTTTAAAAATCCGTTTCAAGACAAAAAACTCCGCCTGTTTTAAGCATTTTTTCATTTGCGCATATTTGTCCGATCGCGCAACTGCAGCGCACCGTCGAACGCGCAACCGTAGCGCGTCGCCCACCGCGCAACTGCACCGCGCTGGTCGCATTATTGTGACAGAGCCGTCGCTGAAATTTAGAAAACATTTTTAAAGTCCTGATGTACTTTCCAAAATTTAAGTGGACCTAAGTGCGCAGGGAACTTAATTTTGTCCGATCGCGCAACTGCAGCACACCGCCGAACGCGCAACAGAAGCGCGTCCCTGACCGCGCAACTGCACCGCGCTGGTCGCATTATTGTGACAGAGCCGTCGCTAAAATTTAGAAAATATTTTTAAAGTCCTGATGTACTTTCCAAAATTTAAGTGGACCTCGGTGCGCAGGGAGCTTAATTTGGTCCGATCGCGCAACCGCAGCGCGCCGGGCGCTCACTGTCGCATTGCTTTAAGAGCGTCTTTGTGTTTTAGGATGGCTTTATTGCTCCCACTTGCTCTCTTTGTAAGCATGATTAGGGGTTAATACAATCCTCAAAGTAACGAAAATACAATAACAACGGAGTCAGTCGGCATCAGTCAGGTTTTCTCGGGTCCTCCCAGCTCATCTCGCGAGGTTCGACCTCCGAGTTTTGTTTGACAGCTGTTCGAATTCCGATTTGTTCGAGAACCGGGACGTTCGAAAACCGAGGTTTGACCGTGTATATATGTGTGTGTGTGTGTGTGTGTGTGTGTGTGTGTGTGTGTGTGTGTGTGTGTGTGTGTGTGTGTGTGTGTGTGTGTGTGTGTGTGTGCGTGATCCCATGGGTGTGTGTATGTGCGTGTTCGTGAGTGAGCGTGTGTGTACGTGCTCGTGAGTACGTGCGTGTGTGTGTGTGCTCATGAGTGTGCGTGGGTGTGAGCGTGTGTGTGTATGAGCAGCAAGAGGTACTTGCTGGGAAGATAGCGTGCTTCTCGGTGCTCTGGGGTGCGTGTCCGCCTGCGGTGCTCGCGCGGGGAGGTGGCCGGCGCAGTGGACGGCAGGGTGGCCAACCTGTAGCAAACCACTGTGTTTCAAGGCTGGACCCTCCCCGCTCGAGTGACGTTGGGGCTGCGCGCGGGGTCAGAGTTGTGCCCATTTTAGGGGGCCTACGCTGCTGGTAGCGAGAGAAACTGTGACAGAATGATGGAAGATGGAATCCTAAAGGGGCGAAAGAATGCATGAACTACAGTGGGGGTACACTGGTGTAACTGCAACCCAGGGGAATTAATGTTTAACAGTGGTCTAACAGGTGGAATAGGAGCATGCATGTGCTAACCATTACAACACTAATATAGGTGTATTTAGGCGTCTAATGAAAGCTAGGCCGGTCAACAATAATTCATGAGAGCAAGAGAGGTATCGGATAAGGGCCACAGGGGCAGCTGGAGTTAAAGGAATTCTCTGGATTTAGACATAGGGCTGAATTGTATGCACAGAGAGCATGCTCGTAAATTACATTGGCCCGACAAGGTTGACCAGCGCCCCAATGTGACAAGACTCACAGGCCAAAAGCAATAAGTCCAAAATAGAAGAGGAGATGTCAACGAGGAGATATTGGCTTTGGTAGTAATCTGTTGGTTCCTTTAATATCCTTTTTAAAAGTTTACTCGGTACAAATGAATTAGCGATAGGAGCAATTCAGAGGTCCAAAAGTAAGAAATTCAAATGAAAATCACATTCTAGATTCGAATAATGGAGCCTAACAGAGAAAACGGCAATGGACACCAGGGCAGAGGAAACCAGGGTGCGGTACCTTCCGAACATGTTCAACCAGTCGGTCCAAACCTCTGTGTTCACCCCACTGTGTTCCTTCATCCTCCCATTCAAGGTCCGCAGGCCCTCAAGGGCCCGGGACAGGCTTCCGCCGGCTGCAGTATTATTTGGAATAAATGTGCAACATTGCTCACCAAACATGGCGCAGACACCGCCCTCTTTTGAGAGTAGCATGTCAAGGGCCATTCGATTCTGGAAAGCCATGAGGGAAGTCGCGGCCAGTTGGGAGTGGACCGCCTTGAAACCCGCCTCGGTCCAGTTTCCAAGCCTCTGCACGTTGTAATGGATGTAGTTAATCCTATCAACATTTTTGTTAAGAGTACACCACCAACACAGGGCGGATTCAAAACCAGCTTCTATCTGATTCACCAGCTTTTACTCATCCGGTACTCCTCCAGGAACACCAATGGCGTCTATGTAAGTTTGATCAGCCGTGCCCTGCCATTCGGCGCTTCGCTTCGTTCTCGGCCAGAACTCGGGCACTACGGAGTTAGCAAAAGATGTTAGATCATAAGAAGACATTGTTATCAAATGAACAGGAAGCAATAGGGTTACCAAAGCGCAAATTCCAAAGCTGTTTAAAGGCAACCTATCATAAAGTTTGTTACTATTACACCAAAACCAAATATCACTACGAGCAATAGGCAAAAAAGGTGCAGTGACATTAATCATGGACCCACACCATGGAGTAGCTAGCGCGCCGAGCTTCTCACCGGTACCAGGTAATCTAATGCATGTGAAATCACCCTTAGCTACATCGGAAGAAAAAAGGGGTTTACGTTTTGTCATAGAGGCAACAGGGTAAACCTTATCCCATTTAAAACAATCATGAGTGGGTGAAATGGATGAGTTTAACATTAAAACAACAGCACACCTCAGAACTATATTTGCAGGTATGATTTTCAAAAGAGGTCTTGGACCCATACATGCAATGCAACTGGTGTTAGCCATCTTTGTGGCTTGCTCAACCACAAGAAGCCAGTTGTTTGTTTGACCGCTTATTCCCGTGGAGGCTAAAAAATAGCTGTCTACATCAGTGAGGAGCACACTTGTGATTTTTGCTCCTGCTGACAGGGTGTAATTATTTATAACGGGACAATCCGTGATTGACATTGTTTTGTTAATGCAAATAGCAATAGGAAAGTGAGGATCAATTCCAGAGGACCAAGCCCACAGTTGAAAACCCCAACAGGAAGTGTTAAACAAGGTGGCATTTGGAGGACGAATTTGACCATCAGGGAGTGTAAGAGTCAAAAGGAGGCTTGTGCCCTGATTCTTCAAAGTTACTCGTCTAGCGAAGAACACAGCCTCTTCACTGGAACCAGAGGGCCAATAATCTCGCGTTTGTGTGGTAACAAGGGTGCCCCAGTCGGTGCTAACCGGGTGGCCAGCTAAATACCACCAAATCCAAGCCATTCACCTCCAGTAGTGGGGTGACCATTTTGAAAACCTTTCAAACTTTTCAAAGGTAAAATAATAGAAGAAGACCTATTAGGAGCCACAGTAAACATCAATGAATTATTGTAACTCCAGGACAAAAGCCATGGCACGCAAGGATTTAGTGTTGCGCTTATGTCTAGTAATTTTTCCCCATGAGCCATATTGATTAGAATCAGTGTTGGTAGTTGCCTGAGAGAAGAATGTTCGAGGCTCATGGTACTCTACCAATAAAATATCCCCCGAAAGAAATATAACAATAACACAAACTAGCAAAAACAACCAAAAGCACATGGCAGACTTTGCGCAGGCTACGGCTGGATTAAAGTGCTTTACGAATGACTCTCTAATGCTCATGTTTTAGATTTCCTCAGAGTCAACACCCTGAGCTTCGGGTCGGTGTCTCGGAATAGGCCTCTGCTAGCTTTCGTGTCAACCCTGGATCTTGGCACCAGGATCAGGCACTATTACCAGACTTTGCTCACCTTCCTTACTTAGGTTGGGTCTGCGGAGATCACCTTTTTGCAATGAGATAAATGAATCCACGTGTTGCGTTCGGCTATTTTCAAACCATGAGGTGTCGTGAGTAGTACCAAAAAGGGACCTTCCCACTTGGGTGAATGCCAATTCTTCCTCTTGATACTCTTGATCAAAACCCAGTCTCCCGGTACCACTTTGGGGTCTTCCTGTGGAGAAATGGGTCCATCATCAGTGTGATTGGTTGGATTCTTTTGACGTTCCAACATTTTTCTCATGTAATCAGCTAATGTGGCTTCCTCGGGGATCTCCCATGTGTTCTTGAACTGAGGAAGCCTGTAAGGTCTTCCAAACACAGTTTCATAGGGAGTTAGCCCTGTTGTACTTGTAATATTTATGTACATTTTGACCAGGTCTAAGCACTGAGTCCATGGTCGTTTGGTTTCTTCCACACATTTCCGTAGTCTGTTTTTTATAGTCGCGTTAGATCTCTCAACAAGGCCAGCCGATTGTGGATGGTAGGAAAAATGGTTCTTTAAATTTATGTGGAACATTCTTCCAATGTTATGCACTATTTGATTCACAAAATGTGGACCATTGTCGCTGTAAACCTTTTCTGGAATACCATACCTTGGAATGATGTCTTTGCATAAGGATTTTGCCACTGTGAGTGCATCAGCATGTTTGGTGGGAAATGTTTCTACCCATTTAGAAAATGCATCTACTATGACTAAACAATATTCTTTCCCTTCACATTTATTTAATTGTATATAATCCATGTGTATTATATGAAATGGATACAATGGAGTCGGGAACTTCCCTCTCCGAGGTCTTAAGTTTCCTTGTGGGTTATGTTTAGCACAGATCAAACACGCTCTGCAAAAGTGCTGTGAAAAAGCTGCAAAGCCGTATGTTGTATAAATAGCTTCAACTTGTTTCACCATACCCCCCGTCGAGACATGGGTGACCCCATGACTCGAAATAGCAGCCCATTTGAACAAGTTACGAGGCAAGACAGGTTTGCCCAAAGGTCACACAAAAAGACCATCAATGTTTTTAGTTGCACCCCGCCTTTCCCAAGAGAGTCGTTCCTGGGAGGGGCTCTGGGACTGCATGTCAAGCAGCACATCAGGGGAGATGTGTGACATCGAATCATGATCAGCGAGAGACGAGAGGACATGGAGCAGGCCTTCTGCAGCGGCCTTAGCGGATTTGTCAGCAAAAGCATTACCAAGAGAGACAGGATCAGAGCTTGCAGTGTGAGCAGCACATTTGCAAACCGGCACCTTTAAAGGTAGCTGGACAGCGTCCAAAAATTGAGTTAGTAATGTGGAATGGGTGACGGGCTTCCCCGTAGAAGTTACCATGCCACGGTTGCTCCACTGCTGAGCAAAAACGTGCACTGTAGCAAAAGCATACTGATTATCAGTCCAGATAGTGACGGATTTGTTTGCAAACAATTTGCATGCCCCAGTCAAAGCAATGAGCTCAGCGGCCTGTGCTGACATATAGGATGGCAGATTAGCAGCTTCCAAAACTTCGTCAGCAGTAACAATGGCATACCCAGTAAGGGTCACACCAAATTCATTTTTCTTAGAAGACCCATCAACAAAAACCACATGACCATCTGGCAGAGGCGTATCTCCCAAATCAGGCCGAGCCCTTGCAATCTGTTGAGCAGCATCGACACAATCATGAAATTCACCGTCGTCAGGAAGGGCAATGAGAGTGGCAGGATTGAGTGTCGTGCATCTTTCAACGGCCAGGTGCGGCTGAGACAGCAACGTAGCCATGCAAGAAAGATGACGTGCAAGCGACAGAAAGGTCATATTAGTCTGTAGCAGAAGAGCCGAGACAGCATGAGGAACTTTCATTGTTAAAGGATGAAACAACACATCACCAGCACTGCTCTCCACAGCCATGGAGGCCGCCACCACGGCCCTCACGCATGGTGGGAGAGCACATGCAACACTGTCCAGTTTAGAGGAATAAAAAGCAATAGGTCGCAACTTCGAGCCATGTGATTGGAGCAAAACAGAGGTCATGTAATGACCTTTGCAGTCAACAGTTTGGACAAATGCCTTATCATAGTTGGGTAAGGCCAGAGTGGAGCTGGAGACCAAAGTCTGTTTGATCAAAACAAAAGCATCCTCAGCTTCAGGAGTCCATTTTAAGTGAGTGGACATTGAGATGTTTTCCAGATACATCAATTTGGACAGAGGAGCAACAATTTGGGCATAATCAAGTATCCAGCTTCTACAATAACCTGTGAGACCCAAAAAGACATCATTTGTTTCTTGGTGAGTGGTTTAGGAGCTTGCAAAATAGAGGTTTTCCTGCTCTCAACTATAGTTCGACCTTGGGAACTTAGATTGTGGCCTAAATATTTAATTTCAGTGGACCACAGTTGAAGCTTGTTCTTGCTGATCTCGTGGCCTTCACTTGCCAAGTGATGCAACACTGCAAGCGTGTCTTTCTGGCAAGAGGCAAAATCGGGAGATGCTATTAAAATGTCATCAACATAGAGCAGGATTTGACTTCCCATTGGCGGGACAAATTTAGCCATGCTGGCTGCCATCACCTGGGAGTAAATTGTTGGGCTTTCACAATACCCTTGTGGTATCCTTGTAAAGGTGTACCTCGAGCCAGCATATGTAAATGCAAACCAAAACTGACTCTCTTCTGCAATAGGGACAGAGAAAAAAGCATTGCTAATGTCAATCACTGTAAAGATTTTCGCATCAGTTGTCAATGAATTCAATAAGGTATGCGGGTCAGGGACACAAGGTGCTCTCTGAATAACAGCATTGTTTACAACCTGCAAGTCTTGCACCATTCTCCACCCCACAGAAGGGGGTGCCTTCTTTACAGGGAAAATTGGAGTATTGCAAGGAGAATCCGGCCAAGGAACAATGACACCTGCTTTTAACAAATCAGAAATAGAAATAACAGGTGCGATACCCTGTAAGGCAGGGGTCACCAACACGGTGCCCGCGGGCACCAGGTAGCCCGTGAGGACCGCATGAGTCGCCCGCAGGACTGTTCTAAAATTAGCTCAAATAGCGGCACTTGTCAGTGAGCTGCATCTATTTATTTTACAGTCAAACCTCGGTTTCTGAACGTCCCGGTTCTCGAACAAGTCGGAATTTGAATTAAAAAAATTCGAGATTTTTTTGCTTCGGTTGTTGAACAAAATTCAGAGGTCGAACCTTACTAGATGAGCCGGAAGGACCCGAGAAAACCCGACCGCGCGGCCCGGATGCCGACTGAATCTGTGGTTATGGTATTTTCGTTACTTTGTGGATTATATTAACCCCTAATCATGCCTCCAAAGAAAGCAAGTGGGAGCAGTAAAGCCATCCTAAAACACAAAGACGCTCTTAAAGCAATGCGACACTGAGCGCCCGGCGCGCTGCGGTTGCGCGATCGGACCAAATAAAGCTCCCCGCGCACTGAGGTCCACTTAAATTTTGGAAAGTACATCAGGACTTTAAGAATATTTTCTAAATTTCAGCAACGGCTCTGTCACAATAATGCGACCAGCGCGGTGCAGTTGCGCGGTCGGCGACGCGCTACGGTTGCGCGTTCGGCGGTGCGCTGCAGTTGCGCGATCGGGCAAAAATGCGCAAATGAAAAAAATGTTAAAAAAAAAAAAAAGAAAGGGGGGGTTTCTTTTAATCTTGGAACGGACTAAATTTTTTTCTATTGTTTGTAATGGGAAAAATAGATTTGGAATTCGACCGATTTGCTTCTCGAACCGTCTTCTGGAACAGATTGTGGTCGAAAACCGAGATTTGACTGTATTTTTGCTATTCTTGTTAAAATCACACTTACATGAGAACTGGAAATAACAATGATAAAACAAAGTGATAGCTAAATTGAGCAAATTGGCTATTTCAGAAGTGTGTGTCAAACTGGTAGCCCTTTGCCTTAATCAGTACCCAGGAAGTAGCTCTCGGTTTAAGAAAGGTTGGTGACCCCTGCTGTAAGGCATCAGGTTTTAAAGGATACTGCCTCACACAAGGGCGGTATTCAGTTCTAGGTCTTGTGACAACAGGAAGCACCCCTTTCACTAAACCAACGTCAGAAGGACCCGCAGACCAAAGATGACTTGGGACCTCAGCGAGGATGTGCTCGTCATTGGACTTCAACACAAAATCTCAAAATGAGGGTGTTTGTTCAACACAAGGATCAGCGTGGATTCCACTAATAAATGACAAGTCTTGAGTCATATTTTGTTTAAAGAGCTTGGTGGAAGGACTATAAAAGGAGTCAGGATTAACCTGAGTCCAGTCAGAAGCTGCCAAGGTATCACCAGCCATAAATCCCAAACTTTGCCACGTTGCAGTGTGAGGCCTGTAGAGAGAGATGTGGAGCGGAGTGGGAGACACGTGCAACTTCTGAACAGCAGGGGGAGCCGTTTGTATGACTACACAAGCACGGCTTTCACCATCATGCAGAAGGAAAGATGTCGTCAAAGAGGCAGGTGTAGCAGCCTCAAGCATGTATAGAGGAGAGCTCTAATGAGATCACTCTCAGTCAAACCATACACACACACACACACACAATGCGCACTTTTATCATCTCACAGGCAAGCAGGGGAGTCCGCCCTCCCGAAAATGTTTCTGCAGAATTTAACTGCTCTCGGTTACCTGTACCTTATTAGAAAAACAGAGGAGTCCGCCCTCCCATGGATTTTAACAAACTCTTCAAGTAAGGAGGCCCCACAATACCTCAGCGGAATTTAACTGTTTGTAATTGCACTCGATAGGGTCGAGAATTGTCAAGGTTTTAAGTGACCTCTTGTCATTGCACATTCATTCTTTTTAATAAACTCAATATTCATACTCACAGTCTGCCGGTTCTTTTCCTCGGATGATCTCGTCAACCACTCCGGTGTCCAGCTGACTTGATCGAGACAGCCCCGTGAAAAGGGTTTCTTTATATGCCTTGGCCAAGGACTTGTCCTGTGTCGAAGAAGTCAGCCGGACCTCTTATGGTCTGTAGAGATCCCCGACGAGCCCCCAATTTCTGTCAGGTAAATTCTCTGACTGAATATCTGTATAAAAGAAAAGGATCAGCAGACAAAACAAGTGAGGCAGAATATTGAGTTTTTTCTCGCGAGGAGTGCCTTCAGATTTACAGCAATCTGACTACACTAAAAATCTGTTTGCACTCTTCGCTCATTTTATTTAGAATGCCCTACCCACAATGTGAGACTAGCCCCTAATAGGAGGGGAGAAGGCGTGGGCTTTGTCTCATAAGAAAAAGAAACGAGATTGATGTGAACCAAGAAGTCACAGACAAGATGTCATGAGAAACAAAAAGAATGCAAGGACAAAATGCTATGTCAAACAAGAAGTCACAGACAAGATGCCATGAGAAAAGAATGCAAGGACAAAATGCCATGTGCAGACATAAAAAAAAATAGTTTGAGCTATCAACAACTTTCTTGGATTCCCAGAGGTATAGAAGGTCAGGAAGTTCCAGACAGCATCGTTTGACGTGTTATTTTTCACAATCCGTCTGGTGGACGTCTGCAAGGTGAAACAGCAAGCATTCTGTGCAATAATCTTATTAATAAGTACTCATTAGAGAACGCATGATAACATATATATACAATTTATCTAACAGGGTCAGGTGTCGCAAAAGCTGATAGCGGCTAGCTGGATTCTCGGGGACCAATTCAAGATGAGGAAACTGCAGCTCAACCTTCTTGAAGACACTGCCAGGACAATCGAGGGCACCTCCGACATCCATTTTTTCATTGATTTTCACATTATGTATTACTTGTGCCCTCTCTGCATCCATTACAACCTGGTGATCCTGAAAGGGGGATCCTTCCATCTGTGGTCCCTTCTCAAGGTTTCTCTTTTTCCCCTGGCAGGGGTTTTTTGAGTTTTTCCTTGCCCTTTTTGGAGCTTAAGATCAGGGGATGCTTTGAGAATAATTGTCAATTTTTGTCTATGTGAACCCCTTTGAGACTGTTTGTGATTGAGGGCTATACAAATAAACTTGACTTGACTTGACTTGATTTGAGCATGGGAAGAGTGAACAGCTGAGGTGGCCTTCGATGTTGTGGAGGAGAATTAAAAATTCAAGATAGTCCAGTAATATCGGTAAGTGAGCATAACACCAATCATACTGAGGTCAAAACAGAGATGATGCTATGTTTGGAATATGAGTTAATTACGAAGAATGTACATTCTGTACGTAAAATTTGGAAACTTTATCTGAAAATGGAAGGCTCGAATCAAGGAAAGGCGGAAAGGTGATGGAGAAGATTGCGTAATATCAAAGTCAGGAAAACGAGATAGCATGTAGCCTGAAAATAGGATGAGCTGCTGGAAATTACAGTATATTAAATTGTTGTTAATAGTAGAATTTGAAGTTTGATTAACAAAAGGTAGTAGGAAATTAATGGCAAATTGGAGGACGATATTTTAAGTTTCGTATTGAAGGAATGGGGTCAAAATACAAAAAGTCCTGCCTAGCGACAAAAACAGATGTGCTCAAACCTCATTGAATAAAATACATAAGCAGACAAGTATATTCACATATTAAATCAATAAAAGAAACATTTTAAGCATATAGTTATACCTACACACCAAATCAATAAAGAAGACATAACTAGACATTTTTGATAAGTGGTAATGAGAAAGGTTTTTATAACTTTATGATCTGATATATACTATTTCTGAGCAATTTGAAATAACAAATGTCTTTTGATATTGCCTAAATAGCTTAATGACCCTTAAGGAACTGTGTAATGCATGCCTGATGTTTTTCTCTAAATCATGTACACGGCCAGAGTACTTTGAGTTGACTGTTCAGTACTTGATTGTATCTTATGTTTTGACTAATGCCAGACGCCAGTTTTTGATTACTACTGAACGCTCTGCACAGAGGGAAATATTTTGCCTAACAAAGAAAAGATACGGTTGGAAGCATGATTAAACTAAGAATATAATGATGTAAGCAAAGACATGAAGTATCAAAAGAACAAACTTTACATAGTCAGGGAACAGCAATTATTGGGTTGACAACATTTATCTGAAATCAATCTCAGAGGCGGTAGGTCTTTTTGGCTTAGCGTTTTCTTCTGCGCAGAAGGACGCACCCCAGACACACAGCAAGTGTGGCTGAGATCCGCGCTCTGCTCTGAGTTTAGCCGTGCCTTTTATTGAGAGAGAAACAAAGGGGCAAGTGTACATGATCGAGTAGGTTTCCAAACAGGAAGGACATAATTATTATCTCATTACCACAGAACGAAGGAGATACTCTTATGGTCGGAGCAGTATTGACGTCTCATGACCATTAGCTTAACAAAGGCATAGTCTTTAGTGTGTCTGCTTCAGCCATCCCATGACCATCTCATGATCTGATCATGTCTAGCTAACTGTGGGGCTTATTGTATAGCGCGGCTAATGACTCCAGTCATTAGCCGGCCATATGCCCCCAAGTCATTTTCACAAGGCCAGATGGTCACATACTGCGGAGAATCTTGCACACAAAAGTAGTTACATAGAATCCAATGATAAAAAGTATATCATTTCCAACAGCAATAGATTAATGATGTCACAACCAAAAGCCAACATAATTTCTTACAAAATGACAAAATTGAAAGAATGAGGTACGACAGTGTATGTCCAAGATTGGAGAAGAATGTTCACAGGAAGGTCACGTGGAGATAAAACCAGCAGGTGCCAGAGGGAACCAGCCAAGGACTCGGCCAAAGATGATCGCCAAGGCCGAAAGACGGGATGGAAGACAACAGCCCCCACACACACCGAATCGCCCATAACGAGCACCCACTCCCATGGCACACTTGACCCACCCCAAAGACTCATCATCCATCAATCTCGGCCCACAATGTGCAACTGATTATAAGCTGATCAAAGAACCTTGAACATTGCCTTTTCTGAATGGAGACTTTCAGCTCTTGAAAGGCCCAGCGCTGTATTGCACTTTCCCGAAAACAGAGCTTTCTGAACAAGAATTGTGATTGAACTCAACCAACCTGTGTAAGTCTAATTTCTGCTTCAGTGTCTTAGCATTTTCCTAAATCTGAAGAAGTCAAACGAGCATGCAGTGAGTAAATTGGATAACAGGTGATTGGCAATGGCTTTTGCCGTGAGGCGCAGATAGCGCGCTCCCTAAATTGTGGACAAAATCCAACAAATGGTGACCATCCGACGTGATTTCTTCAGAAGGGAAAGTGCATGCTCCACAAAGGATTCTTCCTTCTCCGCTCTTGCTCAACAATATTGCAGTCCAATCGGCACAAAAGGTAAGGGGGAACCTTTTTTTTCTCTCTCCCAGTTCAGCAATATTGTGGAGTGAAAGCGGAATACAAAAATTAATAATTTCAGCTCTGTGTTCAGGAATGGTGGTTGTATAGAAGTGTGTGTTTGTGTGGAACTTGGTAAAAGTGATTTGTGGAAAAAATTAAAAATACAAAAACAGGTGAAGTTGTCGTTGATATAGCAGGACGGATGCCGAGCGACTCCAATAGTGTGACCTTAGAACATTATAGGGCTGTCTAAGGCGAGGGACATCTGGGATGTCCGAGTCATGGTGAATTAAGAGAAAGGTGGTGAAGACTTTGTCTGATCAGCAAAGGGCGCTCACACCGCTGGAACTTGTGGGATGCCAGTGACTAGCATATGGGCACCTGAGTGGCCTCAATAGTAGACACTTAGGAACTTATACTGTTGCCTAAGGTCGGGGTCGATTGGATCGGCCAGGCCACCAATACGAGTCGAGGACTCGTGAAAGAAAAAAAAAAAGGTGAAGGCATCGCTGATATAGCAGGATGGATGCCTGGCGACCTCAATAGTGCAACCTTAGAGACTTATATTGTTGTCTAGGGCGAAGGGTAACTGGGTTGACCAGGTCGCTACATACCGTATTTGCCGGTGTACAGGTCGACTCGGTGTATAAGTCGACCCCCTAAAATTCGACGGAAATTTACGATTTTATGATATATCCTTTGTATAAGTCGAGCTCAATTGTTGCATTATATTAAACTTCAAAATTCAATATGCGAAATTTATTGACGAAATGTGTTCAAATTCCGGGAGGCCGTGCGCATGCGGCTGCTTATAAGCACCGCGGAGGAGATCGCGGCCGGCGAGCTCGCGCACGCCGCCCGGCACCAACGGGAGGCCGGAAATAGCTCCAAGCCGAGCGGATCGGCACTTTATAAGCACCGCGGAGGAGATCGCGGCGCCTCATTGGACTTCCAGCGGCCGGCGAGCTCGCGCACCCGCCCGGCACATCCGGGAGGCCGTGCGCACGAACCAAGTGGCCGAAAATAGCCCCCGCCGAGCGGATCGGCTGTTTATAAGCACCGCGGAGGTGGTTGCGGCGCCTCATTCGACTTCCAGCGGCCCGCGAGCTCGCGCACCCGCCCGGCACATCCGGGAGGCCGTGCGCACGAGCCAAGTGGCCGAAAATAGCCCCCGCCGAGCGGATCGGCTGTTTATAAGCACCGCGGAGGTGGTCGCGGCGCCTCATTGGACTTCCAGCGGCCGGCGAGCTCGCGCACCCGCCTGGCACATCCGGGAGGCCGTGCGCACGAGCCAAGTGGCCGAAAATAGTCCCCGCCGAGCGGATCGGCTGTTTATAAGCACCGCGGAGGTGGTTGCGGCGCCTCATTCGACTTCCAGCGGCCGGCGAGCTCGCGCACCCGCCCGGCACATCCGGGAGGCCGTGCGCACAAGCCAAGTGGCCGAAAATAGCCCCCGCCGAGCGGATCGGCTGTTTATAAGCACCGCGGAGGTGGTCGCGGCGCCTCATTCGACTTCCAGCGGCCGGCGAGCTCGCGCACTCGCCCGGCACATCCGGGAGGCCGTGCGCACGAGCCAAGTGGCCGAAAATAGCCCCCGCCGAGCGGATCGGCTGTTTATAAGCACCGCGGAGGTGGTCGCGGCGCCTCATTCGACTTCCAGCGGGCCGCGCACTCGCGCACGCCGCCCGGTTCAAATTTTCTAAGTGCAACGCACAATGAGATGCATGAGAAACGGCCTTGGTTACCATCACATTTGAAGCGATGAATACGAAGTTAAATTTTATGACTCGGTGTATAAGTCGAGGTCGATTTTTTTCGGTCGATTTTGGATCGAAAAAGGTCGACCAATACACCGGCAAATACGGTAATTGTTCAAGTGTGTCTATGATGATATTGTGTGGAAAGCAGGCTTGACTGTCAGATGGGACAGCGACGCAGCTGAAGAAGTGAGTGATTAGTTGTGGTGCTGTTCATGGGATGGAAGTGATGATTTGTGGTTCATGAAGAACAATAAGTTGATTTGTATAAAATTGCAGATTTTTATTTTTATTTTTTGCATGTGAGTTGGAGTCAGAAAAATGGCTTAACAAGAATTTGATAAAGAATGTATATATAATTAGCATGAAGGTTATATCCCATTGTGTGGTGGGGTTAAACTGTAACCGTTTTTGTTTTCAAAAGGGTGCGGCTCTCAAGTTTGGGCCAAACGGTCAGGTGGGCACAAATGCATATTTTGGACAGAGGTGGGGGGTCGCATTGTGTGACGTGGTGGTGGCGAGGCTCTCCGCACTTCAACTGCCCCCCCCCACCCCCCTCCCCTTGTCATCAGCTGGGAAGAGTGTCATGTTTATGTTGTGGGCCCGTGTGTTATCCGTGTTTGTCTTTGTGTATCAGTTCGTTATAAATGATGGAATTGGGCTAAATTGGTGCACGAAAACGGTATGCTAGACAATGGTTTATCAGATTTGCATTGTTAAATGTAAAAATTTGAAATTATAGAATAATCTGAGGGTTGTGGGCAGAAACTGGTCCAACGAGGAGCGTGCCCAGCCCTCATAAGAAAATGTGAGAGTAAGAGAGAACATACATTGTAGAATTGGATAAAATTAAATTGTGATTGCAGATGTTACATTTCGGAGGAATTTTTGATCGATCAGGACAGTAGACTATACAAGGTGATTACATGTAAGAATAAGTCAAAGATTTGAATCACTTAGAGTTAAAAAACACAAATAAAAACGACATTGCAAGGGGGCACTTTTTATCAAAAGAACACCAAGTAAAGTATTAAGTAGTGGGCATTTGTGATTGGGATTAAATTAAGGATAAAATTAGGTCAATGATTAGAATTTAATGGTGCTCTACACAAAAAGGCTAGAATTTTAATGAGGAAATATTTGGAGTACTGTGTGGGTCCAAATATGTCATGGTCCTAGTTTATTTGGATTTGATTGTGGGTTGGGTTTATTTAGTTTTTTGTTAAGGTGTTCCTTGTTATTCTCTTATCCCCTGCATTGTAAAAGTCTTCTTTATGCAGATAGGTTAACAGGCTAGGAATTTAGTGAGGAGATAATTTATCAATTGATGGGGGTTAATAATTGTCCAAATTCTAGTCACATGTTTTGAGGGACCACAGCAACAAAATTACCGTAATTTCCGGACTATAAGTCGCGGTTTTTTTCATAGTTTGGGTGGGGGGGCGACTTATACTCAGGAGCGACTTTCACAAATTTTTACTTGATCATTAAGACATCACTTAAAAGTATAGTTGACCACTTGCCATGTTATTTTTAGTATAGTTGATCACTTAACATGCTTTTATATCTTTATCTTGAACATATTCAAAACATAAAAAATAGAGAAAACATCAAATAAAGCAATTAACACTTTAAAGCACCATATCCAAGTCCACTGTCTGTTTGCTCCTCTTATATTTATTATTATTTATTATTATTTGTTTATTTATCATTTATTCAAGACTCTTATTTATTCATTGTTTATGCCTTCTTGGGTTTTTTTGTGTTGCTTGTATGGATATGTGTACTATCTCACCGAGGGATAGTGGGAACGTAATTTCAATCTCTTTGTGTGTCTTGGTATATGAAAAAAAAAAATCGACAATAAAGCAGAGTTTGTCTTTGATAAAACAACCAAATAAACAAAACAAAAAACTACATCTGAAAAAATATATATTTTCAGACGAAACTGGATGAGGGCGCTTTAAATTTCACCGTTGGCCGTGACTCATCAACTGGGTGGGCTTAAGAAAAATGGCACCAAAAAGAAAGTCATATTTTGCAAGTTACAAACTTCAAGTTGTAAAATATGCAGCTGAAAACAGTAATCGAGCAGCAGAAAGAAAGTTTGGAGAACCGTGATGGATTACTATTTCAAGTGACGTCAGTGGCACCGCGCGGCGCGACCCACGTAAGGACGACCGGCATCATTAGCGGTGATCATTTCTAAGTGACACGGAGGACAAAGAGTTTAAAGGAATTAAGGATTTGGAGTGACATAGAAGGTTTGAAAAACTATTATGGCTTTTACGCACGCCCGGTCCTACTCTACTGAGTCGGGGGCCGGCGCTCGGTCGAGTGGCTGTCCGCGAACGGTGCATGGGGCGCGTACATGGCCATTACGCACGCACGGTCCTCTGCCATGGAGCTATCGTCTCTGGAAGTCCACGCCGCCACACGCTTGGAAGTTTGTTTTGTGGAATAAAGAGCCGTTTACCAAACCCACATCTATCCTTGTACTTTGTTAACGCTACAATATAGTTATATACTAGATCTGTGGAATAAAGACGAGGCTGACGTCAGGGCGCACGCGCGGCGATGTTGACAAAGGACGAGGAATTTGATCGATGGATTTAATGGATTTAAAGTGCACGGATGGTTTGATAGTAGTATTGCTCATATTATAGTTATTTAAAATATAGTTTATCTATCGTTATATGAGCCTGTGGAATATTTTGAAGTGCAAGCACCCTCAGCCGCGCGCAGCCATTGTTGACAAAGAACGATCGATGGATTTAATGAATTGGAGTGACACCGATGGTTTTATAAACATGTTATTTATGTAATGGTTATCCTAAATCACTCTATATGTTACGTCAGGCCCGTTCTCAGCTCCTCATTTGTGTTTGTCACGCTAGCATACCTATCGTTTAGCCTGTTGCTATCGTATCGAATGATCGATGGATTTAATGAATTGGAGTGACACCAATGGTTTTATAAACATGTTATTTATGTAATAGTTGTCCTTAATCACTCTATATGTTACATCAGGCCCGTTCTCAGCTCTTTGTTTGTGTTTGTCACGTTAGCATACCTATCGTTTAGCCTGTTGTTGCTATCGTTTAGCCTGTTGTTGCTCGTTCATGACTGTTTTTGGTGTGGGATTTTTGTCGAATAAATTGCCCCCCAAAATGCGACTTATACTCCGGAGCGACTTATATATGTTTTTTTTCACTTTTTGGGGCATTTTATGGCTGGTGCGACTTATACTCCGGAGCGACTTTTAGTCCGGAAAATACGGTACATGTGAACTGGAAATGACAATAATAACACATAATGAAAGCCAAATTGAGCAAATTGGCTTTCAGAAGTGTGTGTCAAACTGGTAGCCCTTTGCCTTAATCAGTACCCAGGAAGTAGCTCTCGGTTTAGGATAGGTTGGTGACCCCTGCACTACACTAACTCTTTCGTCGCTATCACTCAGCTCTCATCCCACACTAAGCAATGTTAGTATGTTAGTGAGCAGGCAAACATTGACTCCTCAAAGTAACTCTTCTCATTTGCACATACTTGTCAACCAGATCTTTTGTAAAATCTCAAATTAAATTTTCCATAAACTGGCCAATCAGATTCATCGCCAATTGTCATATATATCTATTTGAGGGGGCTAACTGTGGGGCCCGTGTCATGGGGGAACCTCCATAACCTCAGATTGCTCCTACAAACTCGATCCCCATTAGTCAAAAAGTCAAAGTTTCCTTTATTGTCAATTCCTCCGCAGGTCAAGACACACAAAGAGATCGAAATTACGTTTCTCACTATCCCAGGGTGACAAGACAGAGTTCACAACGCACATACAAGTAAACAACACAGGAAAAATAAAACAAGAAGATGAACAATAAGAGTGATAGCACGCTAGCCGCTCACGATGCACAGCAGAGTCCGGAAAGATGACGGTCAACCAGGCCACTGTGAACACGAGCACACAGCAGGCACGCACTGTCCGGTTCGTGGATCCTATCAGGCGAACGCAACCCATCTTGTCGTCCCGCGAACGAACGTACGCCAGGAGAATGGAAGGCACGGCTGGGCGAGCTGGGTTGGCCGCAAGCCTGGCCCGACGTCTCCGCGCTGGCCCCTCTTCCGCTGCCTCGCAGACCCGCTGCCGACGCATCCCAACAATGCTCCAGGACGGAGCAGTCCGAGCTCACGACGCAGTCCAACCGGGGGAGGAAGAGCAGGCCAGTCCGGCGTCGCTCCATGACGAAGCAGTCCGAGCGCCCTTAATCTCTCCGCACCAAAGTCCAGAACGCCATAAAACCCACTTCCGCCGATGTTGAGCAGAACATGCCCGCCGCACTAGTAGCACGACGTATCACACGAGATGAACACACACAAAACTGCTGGACAAACACTCAGTAAACACTCACAAAACACCGAACGGGACAGAGAGTGGCCGCTGCGTGTGCACGTGCCGCCATCTTGTATTATTATTACTTATCCTAATTAAAATTTAAGAAAGAGTAGTCAGACCACTCCCTCTGACCTCTTACTTCATCCTTTGGCTCCCCCCTGTTTCCTGTTGTCTAGCTCAAATTTATTTCTCAGTCAGCTCCTCTTCGCAAGTCTCACTCCCCTCCTTTTTTTTTATTCTTAAAAATCCTGCCTCTGTCACACCATCCAGCACCTCTCCCTGCTTCTTTACGTCATTGCCTATTACCACTCCTTTCATCCATTCACTCACGCGGTCTTGCCTTCCTCTGCAAAGCTGCAGCTCCCCACAGGGAGCGCCAAGTCCTCTCCCTCGAATGAGCAGTTTCTAATGTAAATTACGTCATTGCTGTCCAGCTCTTCTATCCTCAATTTCCCCTAATGCCAATCCCTGTTAAAATCCCAAAATGTCCCCATGCACACTTGCTCTAAACCTACCTTTGACAATGGAGTCTGCCCTTATCAAACTTTTGAAAATCTACATCCTCCTGTTATCTTCACATCTGCCTCTTAGAACTGCTTTTGACAGTATCTCTTATCGGTAACCCTATAGCAGACTGTTTAGCATATAATCCCATACTCAGCTCTCTTGCTTCTACTTTGCCATGTCAGTGCAGTCGTAATTGAGCCCTACCGCAGTCATTATCTTGTTAACTGTCGCCTTGTGCGATTCCTATGCATGATTGTGTGAAAGTCAAAAATTCCTATGGTCGTTCCGTCTTGAACGTATCCAACTACCTGACCACCCAACCTCCACTGTGGTGCAAGAAACTTCTATCGTATTGAGTAGGTACATTGATTAACCTAGCTTCCTCTTGACTGAATTCACTTTAGTCCAAACATCCTATTCTAAAATTTATAAAAATCGACAACTTTGATAACGGCACAGCAAGGAGTGCGGTTCGGTTGTAGGACACTTCACGTCTCATGTGTCTTTTGCAGCACCTCACCCTCTCAAGTAGGTGTTCTTTTGTTGTTGCCTCAGAGCCAACCCATCCATAACTCTCGAATGAGTCCATTTTTTAAATGAGTCCATTGTAAGCATTGTGAGTTCCTCCACTTCTCAATGTCTTTTCTCGTCTCCGCGGACGTGGTCTTTCCTCCGGAGAGCCGTGCTTGCTCCTCCAAGCACAAAAACAGTCTTTCTTTGTTCTTGCTAAAGGTCAAAGGTGCCTCAAAACCAGGCACCGTTTTCTTGTCGTCCACAGCTGCAGGCAAAGTCTCGGGATAGAGTTTCAGGTCTCCTGGCACTGAGAGCGACAGACTGGGACATCAAACTTGTAAGATTATCTCCAAATGTAGCTGCTGCCATCAATTCGCTAGTACCTTGTGTTTATCAAACTTCAAATTCTCCTAGTAACAGCGAACTCGTTTTTATTTTGTAAGTCCTGCAAACTCATCCTATTGTCGAGCTACGTTTTGTCTATGGTTTCAATTTAATGAGACAGTAGGTGGTGTCTTCAGTATCATTATTCAAACTTAACTCATCGAGGTTTGCCTTCCACATCTAGCCCTGATCTATGTCCCGACCTCTCAAACGTTATTACCCGTGTCATGCTAGCTCAAAAATGTGACTTAGAATATGGTGCTGTGAACTTCCAATCTCCCCGATCCAATTGGATGCTGCTCCTAAGCTCTTCTTTCTCATGCTCCTGTTAGCCTGCAATTGTCCGAATCAAAAATTTTATTTTCTTTTAACTGTCTTTCTTTTGAACCTCTAAATCTCTCGTGCAGCTCACCTATCGACACCAGGAAACCAAATCAAGGGTATTAAAAAAGGACCAACAGACTACTCCCAATGTCTCCTCATTGAACTCTCCTCTGCTCTTTTTCTATGTAATGTATTGTTGACCACAAACTATTGACCTACTGTAACCCCTAATTTAACCCCAATCAACAGATACTCCTTCCTCCTCACTTATTTTGTCGTAATCAATTACTAATTGGTTTAATTTCTGTAACGCGTCTGTCTCTATGTCTATTTGAGTATTGGAACTCTTCTACAAATGTAATGTCTCATCTCCTTCATAGTTGCCAGATGGCCGAGTGAGGCGCTAGCCGCCCCTAACAGGGTCACTCATCGTTTACGAGTTAGCCCCCCTTTCTTCACTTCCTTCCTCTATCTTGTGTCACAAAGGTCGCTGTCCCAGGCTGTGTTTGTGGCTTCCTGCCATAAATTATTGGTGTCATGGCCTAACTTTCTACTTAAGACACCCACAAAAACACATATATTAGTATTGTAACAGTTAGTGTAAGCGTGCCACTCTCCCACTTGTTAGCAAACTGTTAACATTATTCCTTTGCCGTTTCAATAATGCCTATTCAGTGTGGTTCATGCATTATTTGCCCAACAGCATTTGGTCATCCACCATTTGTGTTAGTCTCACACGACTTCGACCTATCCCAGGGGACCCGGCCCCGCCTCTCTGTATTCCTCAGTGCGTAGCCCCCGGCGGACAGCCCGAACGAACGAGGGGGGGTCTGGCTCATCAAATGTTGACTTCGCCGGGTGGCCAGGCCCGGGTTATCATTCCGCCGGCCCCTCCCCGCATGAACCTGGCACCCCGTCCCACGGGCACGCACCCCGGAGTGAGCGCGGGCACCCTCCTCGGTCCCCTCCCGTTCAAAATGTCTCCATTTCTACCTTCCTCCACGCACACACATGCACATACACTTGGGGGCCCCCGGAGCTCACACTTCCACACGCGCGTGCGCACACAAGAGAACAACAACAGACTGACATACAGATCTCACAGAGATTAGCACAAACACATAAGAAACGGCACAAAAAGGGATCCAAATTCGACCCGTTTCAATTCTTTCCCACCTTTCTATGCGATTTGGTTTTTATAGCGGCTGTTTCCCGTGCGCAGGCGGATTTTTAACTTCGGTGTGCACACAAATTACTTTTCTTCCATGGTATACCAATATTAACCCCCCTGAGGCCTCCTTTTCCACGTTTTCCATTTTCTACCGGCTGCGCACTCCTATTTGCCAACAGGTGTGCATGCTATCACAGTGCGTCTCGACAATCGGGATCGAACCGTGTCGACTTGGGTATGACCGCAACACACCAGCTCACCCCGGTAATTTTGCATAAAGAGTATCTCTAAGAAGCTAACGCGCCAGCTGTTCGCCGGGGAAACTTTGCAAATTTATACACACTCCCAATCTGATCAGTGCCCAAACAACGTGGTCTGCGCGCTTCATTCTCTTCGGCAGTCCTAGGTCCCAGACCTGGCCGGTATCTCTTCCTCATCCATTCATACAGCTACGGATGCCAAGGCTGCGCACTTCTTCTATTTGCCAAATGCGGTCTGCAGCAAGCCTCCCTTTTTTGTGCGACCTCGACAGAGACAAATGCTGCCACCGAACATCACCCCAGCTTGCGGCGCACGTCTCTTGTCGCAAGCAGTGTCCAATCATAGTTTGCTTCCGCCTCATTCACACAACTAAAATTTACATCCTCATCCGGATCTGTCGTCAAACGAAAGTCCACGTTTTATGGGACTTTTCTATTATTCCTCTCTCGTGACAGCCGATCAGCGATGTCCCAGACATCCTATCCTGTTTCACGTGTCCTCACTCTCGGGACATTTCTTCTTCTTCAATTTCTCATTCACACCAGACATGTCACTCGCTAACTGTGCACATTTCCCCATTAAGTTTCATGTTATTTCTCCATTTTTATTTGCCTTAAACCTTTTTTTTTCTATTTTTATTGAACTTTTTTCATTTTTATGTAGGGGCCACTCTCCCCTTTTAAAATTCACATTTTGACGACATTCAACTAGAGGAGACAAATTCCCCCCCACGAGCTAGCCAGTTTCATTTAACTATCCTCCTTGGGAGACCGCCCCCCCCCCCCCCCCCTCCCACACTAGGAACGAGCATGCCGCAAAAATTGTGAGCAAATATTCTCACCTCAAACACAGCCCGTCGGCCGTACGCTGGATGCTCGCGCCAAAGGTGGACGAGGGCCCCCCCGGAGAACAGGAGAACTGTTCGTGACACCAAAAATGTGGTGAATTCTCTTCGGTGGTCAGCTGGTCTCTGAGAGCAAACGGTGGCAAGGTGGCTGTCTCAGGGAAGGAAACTTCAGTGACACATGGGTGATTGGGGAGAGATTTTATTCAACCGATGTCAGTGAAATGTATCTCCCCCTACAAAATGTCGAGCCCCTTTTGTCTTCTCGCTTTGACTCATACCACGCGCCCCCACCTCACTCGGGCGCACGCACATGAGGGCTGCTGGATATCCTCTGCCCCCCCAGCCTGCCTTGTTGATTGTATGCAAATGGCCAATTGCTGTATCCTGGTGCCAGGAAGTCTGCCTTCCTGGCCCAGGCCCCATAAAATCCCATGTGCGTGTGACCTGGTCACCCCTAAGGTTAGAAGTGAAATATACATTGTATGAGACCTAAATAAAAATACACGACACAATAATGCGACCAGCGCGGTGCATTTGCACGGTCGGCGACGCGCTACGGTTGCGTGCTTGGCGGTGCACTGCAGTTGCGCGATCGGACAAAATTAAGCTCCCTGCGCACTTAGGTTCACTTAAAATTTGGAAAGTACATCAGGACATATTATTTAATATTTTCTAAATTTCAACGACGGCTCTGTCACAATAATGCGACCAGCGCGGTGCAGTAGCGCGGTCGGCGACGCGCTACGGTTGCCTGTTCGGCGGTGTGCCGCAGTTGCGCGATCTGACAAAAATGCGCAAATGAAAAAAATCCTTAAAAAAGGCATTTTTTTTAGTCATGGAACGGATTAAATTTTTTTCCATTATTTGTAATGGGAAAAATAGATTCGGAATTGGACAGATTCGCTTCTCGAACAGCCTTCCGGAACGGATTGTGGTCGAAAACCGAGGTCTGACTGTATATACGTTTTGTTGGATTTTGTCCACAATTTAGGGAGCGCGTTATCTGCGCCTCACGGCAAAAGCCTTTGCCAATCACCTGTTATCCAATTTACTCACTGCGTGCTCGTTTGATTTCTTCAGATTTAGGAAAATGCAAAGACACTGAAGCAGAAATTAGACTTAGACAGATTGGTTGAGTTCAATCACAATTCTTGTTCAAAAAGCTCTGTTTTCAGGAAAGTACAATACAGCGCTGGGCCCTTCAAGAGCGGAAAGTTTCCATTCAGAAAAGGCAAAGTCCAAGGTTGTTAGATCAGTTTTATATTCAGTAGCACATTGTGGGCCGGGATTGATGGGCGATGAGTCTTCGGGGTGGGGCAAGTTCGAAGCAGAGTCTGCTTGCATGGGAGTGGTGCTGATTATGGGCGATTCGGTGTGGAGGTGGGGGCTGTTGGTCTGTGTGTGTGGAGGGGGCTGTTGTCTTCCATCCCGTCTCTCGGCCTTGGCGATCATCTTTGGCCGAGTTCTCGGGTGGCTCCTTCTGGCACCAGCTGGTTTTATCTCCACGTGACCTTCCTGTGAACATTCTCCTCCAATCTCGGACATACACTATCGTACCGCATTCTTCCAATTGTGTCATCTTGTGCGAATTTATGTTAGCTTTTGGCTGTGACATCATTAATCTATTGCTCTTACCTGACTATGTAAAGTTTGTGCTTTTGATACTTCATGTCTTTGCTTACGTCATTATATTCTTAGTTTAATCATGTTTCCAACCGTATCTTTTCTTTGTTAGGCCAAGATATTTCCCTCTGTGCAGAACGTTCAGTAGTAATCAAAAACTGGCGTCTAGCATTAGTCAAAACATAAGATACAATCAAGTACTGAACGGTCAAGACGACTCTGGTCGTGTCCATGATTCAGAGAAAAAACATCAGGCATGCATTACACAGTTCCTTAAGGGTCATTAAGCTATATAGGCAATCTATCAAAAGTCATTTGTTATTTCAAAGTGCTCAGAAATATATCAGATCATAAAGTTATAAAAACCTTTCTCATCACCACTTATCAAAAATGTCTAGTTATGCCTTCTTTATTGATTTGGTGTGTTGATATAATTATATGCTTAAAATGTTTCTTTTATTTATTTAATATGTGAATATACTTGTCTGCTTATGTACTTTATTCAATGAGGTTTGAGCATATCTGTTTTTGTAGCTAGGCAGGACTTTTTGTATTTCGACCTCATTCCTTCAGTATATATACTATATATTCATCCATGATCTGTACCGCTTGTCTTCACGGGAGACACGGGCAAGGTGGAGCCTATCCCAGCATTTTTTGGATGTGGGAGGAAACCGGAGTGCCCGGAGAAAACCCACGCGGGCCCGGGGATACATGCAAACTCCACACAGGGAGGGCCAGCTGTGGAATCGAACCCGCACCCTTCTAACTGTGAGGCGGTCGTGCTAACCAGTGCGTCCATAGCTCGTGACCATAGGAGCATAGATCGACCGGTAAATCGAGAGCTTTGCCTTTTGGCTCAGCTCTCTCTTCACCACGACGGACCGGTACAGAGTCCGCATTACTGTTGACGCTCTGCCGATCCGCCTGTCGATCTCGCGCTCCATCCTGCCCTCACTCGTGAACAAGACCCCAAGATACTTGAACTCCTCCACTTGGAGCAGGATCTCATCCCCGATCCGGAGAGGGCATTCCACCCTTTTCCGACCGAGGACCATGGACTCGGATTTGGAGGTGCTGACCCTCATCCCGACCACTTCACACTCGGCTGTGAACCGCTCCAGTGAGAGCTGAGATCACGGCCTGAAGAAGCCAACAGCACCACGTCATCTGCAAAAACCAGAGAAGCGATGCTTAGGTCCCCAAATTGGACCCCCTCAACGCTTCGGCTGCGCCTAGAAATTCTGTCCATAAAAATTATGAACAGAGTCGGTGACAAAGGGCAGCCTTGGCGGAGTCCAACCCTCACTGGGAACGAATCGGACTTACTGCCGGAAATGCGGACCAAACTCTGGAATCAGTGATACAGGGACCAAACTGCCCTTATCAGTTGGCTTGGCACCCCGTACTCCCGAAGCACCTTCCACAGAACCTCCCGAGGGACACGGTCGAACGCCTTCTCCAAGTCTACAAAACACATGTGGACTGGTTGGGCGAACTCCCATGCACCCTCGAGGATCCTGCCGAGGGTGTAGAGCTGGTCCACTGTTCCACGGCCAGGACGAAAGCCACACTGCTCCTCCTGAATCCGACGTTCGACCTCCCGACAGACCCTTCTCTCCAGCAACCCTGAATAAACCTTACCAGGGAGGCTGAGGAGTGTGATTCCCCTGTAATTGGAACACACCCTCCGGTCCCCCTTCTTAAAGAGGGGAATCACCACCCCAGTCTGCCAATCCGTTTCAGCCTCACACACCAGCTTGGGCTCCTTTCCAACCAGAGAGGTGTTAGGTTACGGATTCTAGTTATTGATCTGACTCCAAATTGCGATCAACACTTAACACATAAATTGCTATGTCCTAATCCACACACTGGCGCACCTAACCATTTTGCGAGTTCGTTCTGTCAAAGAGAAGACCAGTAGATCAATTAGACCAAATTTACAAATTATTTATTCCTGACAAAGCGCACTAATACAGGCCTGGGTCCCGGGTCCCTCACACTAAAACTCGTGCGTTTTTGTGACCACCAAAAGACAACACATTCTTCCGGGTTGCCCAGTTTTAAAGAAACACAATATGAATATTAAAGCATGCAAAATATTGTGAGATGATTGGTCGATGGCCATCTCCTCCCCGTCCAGGTGTCGCTGAGGTCAGGCGGTTGGGTTTTCCCCTCGAAGTCCAGTCTCATAGACGTGCTGTTGTTCTCTTTCCTTCACCGACCTTGAGATGGTCTCCTCCGGTACTCCCTATCCGGGCCTATTCCACAACACTTCAAAGAAAACAAGTTCATGCAGTTTGCCTGCACATTCCTCGGCCCCCACCAATCCACACGAGCACTCCAATACTAGATATTAATATGATTATAAGTTTAACACAACCTTAAAAATATGTTTGCAAACTCCCAAAAGCACATTTCCCTTTAGAGGTGACATTCCATGTCCCTAGAGCCAGCCTCTGCAGCCGGGGATCGGACCGCCAAGGTCCCTGCCTTTGGCCGCCGCCCAGCTCACTTTGCACCCGACCCCTTCGGCCTCTCCCACAGGTGGTGAGCCTATGGGAAGGGGGATCCACGTTTTCTTTTTGGGCTATGCCCGGCCGGACCCCATGGATTCATTACAAATTAATTGAAATATTGCAAGTCTTTTATTATTTTAATATTGCTGATTTGGCATACAGCGTAAGAAAACTCAAATATTCTATCTCAAAATATTAGAATATCATGAAAAAGTAAACTAGTAGGGTATTCAACTAATCACTTGAATCGTCTAATTAACTCGAAACACCTGCAAGGGTTTCCTGCGCCTTGAAAAACACACAGCTTGGTTCAGTAAACTAAATCACAAGTATGGGGAAGACTGCTGATCTGACTGCTGTTCAGAGGACCATCAATAACACCCTCCATCAGGATGGTAAGACACAAAAATAAATTTTTCAAAGAGCAAGCTGTTCACAGAGTGCAGTTTCAAAGCACATCCACCAAAAGTCTGTTGGAAGGGGGAAATGTGGCAGGAAACGCTGCACAACCAAGAGAGAGCCTTAACAGCATTGTGAAGAAGAGTAGCTTCCAGCATTTGGGGTAGCTTCAAAGACAGTGGACTGAAGCTGGAGTCCAGGTATCAAAAGCCACTGTTCACAGACATGTCAGGGAAATGACCGACAATAGCCGTATTCCCATGGTCAAGCCACTTCTGAAGCGTCTGACTTGGGCTATGGAAAAGAAGCACTGGACAGTTGCAGAGTGGTCCAAAGTCCTCTTTTCAAATGAAAGCAAGTTTTGTATTTCCTTTGGAAGTCAAGGCGCCAGAGTCTGGAGAAAGACTGGAGAGGAGTACAATCCAAGTTGCTTGAAATCCAGTGTGAAGTTCCCACAGTCAGCGATGGTTTGGGGAGCCTTGTCAGTTGCTGGTGTTAGTCCACTGTGTTTCATCAAGTCCAGAGTAAATGCAGCTGTGTGCCAAGAGATTTTAGAGCACTACATTCTTCCGTCTGCTGAAAAGCTCTATGGAGATGATGATTTTCATTTTCCAGCATGATCCGGCACCTGCCCACAGTGCCAAAACCACCAGTAAATGGTGTACTGACCATGGCATTACTGTCCTCGATTGGCCTGCCAATTTCCCTGACCTGAACCCCATTGATAATTCGTGGGGTATTGTGAAGAAGAAGCTGAAAGACACCAGACCCAACAATGCAAATGAGCTAAAGCATCCTGGGGATCCATAACACCTCGGCAATGCCACAGGCTGATTCCCTCCATGCCACGCCGCATTGATGCAGTAATCCGTACAAAAAGATTCCCAACCAAGTACTGAGTGCATTCATAAACATTTTCGAATGTTTGATTTTGTTTTGCTGTTATAAATCTTTTTTTTTACTTGGTCTGAGGAAATATTCTTATATTTTGAGATAGGATATTTGAGTTTTCTTAAGCTGTATACCATAATCAGCAATATTAAAATGAAAGGCTTGCAATATTTCAGTTGATTTGTAATGACTCCAGAATGTATGACATTTTTGTTTTTTTAATTATATGTATATATATATATATATATATGTATGTATATATATATATATATATATATATATATATATATATATATATATATATATATATATATGTATGTATGTATGTATGTATGTATGTATATATATATATATATATATATATATATATATATATATATATATATATATATATATATATATATATATATATATATATATATATATATATATACATATATAATCTGCCAGCATCTATATATATAAGATGCTGGCAGGTAAAGCATACATGGAGCGCCATAACCAAGTAGCTGGAATAGTGTACAGGAACATCTGTGCAGAGTATGGACTGGAAGTCCCAAGATCCAAGTGGGAAACACCTCCAAAGGTGGTAGAGAATGACCAAGCCAAGATCCTCTGGGACAGGGGTCACCAACATGGTGCCCGCGGGCACCAGGTCGCCCGTGAGGACCGCATGAGTCGCCCGCAGGACTGTTCTAAAATTAGCTCAAATAGCGGCACTTGTCAGTGAGCTGCATCTATTTATTTTAAAGTCAAACCTCGGTTTTAGAACGTCCCAGTTCTCGAACAAATCGGAATTCGAACAAAAAATTCGAGATTTTTTTGCTTCGGTTGTCGAACAAAATTCGGAGGTCGAACCTCGCGAGAGGAGCCGGGAGGACCCGAGAAAACCCGACCGCACGGCCCGGATGCCGACTGACTCCGTTGTTATTGTATTTTCGTTACTTTGAGGATTGTATTAACCCCTAATCATGCCTCCAAAGAAAGCAAGTGGGAGCAGCCATCCTAAAACACAAAGACGCTCTTAAAGCAATGCGACAGTGAGCGCCCAGCGCGCTGCTGTTGCGCGATCGGACCAAATTAAGCTCCCTGCGCACTGAGGTCCACTTAAATTTTGGAAAGTACATCAGGACTTTAAAAATATTTTCTAAATTTTAGCGACGGATCTGTCACAATAATGCGACCAGCGCGGTGCAGTTGCGCGGTTGGCGACTCGCGACTGTTGCGCGTTCGGCGGTGCGCTGCAGTTGCGCGATCGGACAAAATTAAGCTCCCTGCGCACTTAGGCCCACTTAAATTTTGGAAAGTACATAAGGACTTTAAATATATTTTCTAAATTTTAGCGACGGCTCTGTCACAATAATGCGACCAGCGCGTGCAGTTGCGCGGTGGGCGACGCGCTACGGTTGCGCGTTCGGCGGTGCGCTGAAGTTGCGCGATCGGACAAATATGCGCAAATGAAATAATGCTTAAAAAAGGCGGGGGTGGGTTTGTCTTGAAACGGATAACATTTTTTCCATTATTTGTAATGGGAAAAGTAGATTCGGAATTCGACCGATTCGCTTCTCGAACCGCCTTCTGGAACGGATTGTGGTCAAAAACCAAGGTTTGACTGTATTTTTGCTATTCTTGTTAAAATCACACTTACATGTGAACTGGAAATGACAATAATAACACAGTGAAAGCCAAATTGAGCAAATTGGCTATTTCAGAAGTGTGTGTCAAACTGGTAGCCCTTTGCCTTAATCAGTACCCAGGAAGTAGCTCTTGGTTTAAGAAAGGTTGGTGACCCCTGCTCTGGGACTTCCAGATCCAGACAGACAGAATGGTAATGGCGAACCAACCGGACATTGTGGTGGTGGACAAAGAGCAGAGGAAAGCCGTTGTGGTTGACATAGCCATCCCAAATGATGGTAACATTAGGAAAAAGGAACATGAGAAACTTGAGAAATATCAAGGGCTCAGAGAAGAGCTGGAGAAGACCTGGAGAGTTAAGACTTCAGTGGTACCTGTGGTCATTGGAGCACTAGGGGCAGTAACCCCCAAACTGGAGGAGTGGCTGAAACAGATCCCAGGAAAAACATCTGACATCTCAGTCCAGAAAAGTGCAGTACTAGGAACAGCAAAGATACTGCGTAGAACCCTCAAGCTCCCAGGCCTCTGGTAGAGGACCCGAGCTTGAAGGGAAAAAGAGACCACCCACGGGGGGTGAGGAAAAGTTTTTTCATATATATATATATATATATATATAATTAAAAAAACAAAAATGTCATACATTTATATATATGTATATATATATATATATATATATATGTATATATATATATATATATATGTATATATATATATATATATATATATATATATATATATATATATATATATATACACATATATATATATATATATATACACATATATATATATATATATATATATATATATATATATATATATATATATATATATATATATATATATATATATATATCCCTATATCCCTATATCCCTCGCTACATTGCGGTTTGTTTATCGCGGTTTCACTGCATCGCAGATTTTTTTCAAAATTAAAAAAATATTTAAAAGTCAAAATAAAACTTCTAAATTGAGGAATTTTGGCACAAAACTTGCCCACACGCCACCAGAAGGCAAGGAGTGCCCACACAATTGCAGTGCGTCCCCTTGTACCTTTTCATAAAAAAAAAAAAAAATTATAATAATAAGAGTTCTATAAACACATTTAGAGTGTTGTACCTTATTATAATTTTTTTTAACAATACAAGAATTCTAAAAACACATATCCAGTATGTAGGCTACACTTGTATCTTGTTATAAAAACATTATAATCATAAAAGTTGTTCTAAAAACATATTTTCAGTACGTGTTATTTACCGTATTTGCCGGTGTACAGGTCGACTCGGTGTATAAGTCGACCCCCTAAAATTCGACGGAAATTTACGATTTTATGATATATCCTTTGTATAAGTCGAGCTCAATTGTTGCATTATATTAAACTTCAAAATTCAATATGCGAAATTTATTGACGAAATGTGTTCAAATTCCGGGAGGCCGTGCGCATGCGGCTGCTTATAAGACTAGCCCCTAATAGGAGGGGAGAAGGCGTGGGCTTTGTCTCATAAGAAAAAGAAACGAGATTGATGTGAACCAAGAAGTCACAGACAAGATGTCATGAGAAACAAAAAGAATGCAAGGACAAAATGCTATGTCAAACAAGAAGTCACAGACAAGATGCCATGAGAAAAGAATGCAAGGACAAAATGCCATGTGCAGACATAAAAAAAAATAGTTTGAGCTATCAACAACTTTCTTGGATTCCCAGAGGTATAGAAGGTCAGGAAGTTCCAGACAGCATCGTTTGACGTGTTATTTTTCACAATCCGTCTGGTGGACGTCTGCAAGGTGAAACAGCAAGCATTCTGTGCAATAATCTTATTAATAAGTACTCATTAGAGAACGCATGATAACATATATATACAATTTATCTAACAGGGTCAGGTGTCGCAAAAGCTGATAGCGGCTAGCTGGATTCTCGGGGACCAATTCAAGATGAGGAAACTGCAGCTCAACCTTCTTGAAGACACTGCCAGGACAATCGAGGGCACCTCCGACATCCATTTTTTCATTGATTTTCACATTATGTATTACTTGTGCCCTCTCTGCATCCATTACAACCTGGTGATCCTGAAAGGGGGATCCTTCCATCTGTGGTCCCTTCTCAAGGTTTCTCTTTTTCCCCTGGCAGGGGTTTTTTGAGTTTTTCCTTGCCCTTTTTGGAGCTTAAGATCAGGGGATGCTTTGAGAATAATTGTCAATTTTTGTCTATGTGAACCCCTTTGAGACTGTTTGTGATTGAGGGCTATACAAATAAACTTGACTTGACTTGACTTGATTTGAGCATGGGAAGAGTGAACAGCTGAGGTGGCCTTCGATGTTGTGGAGGAGAATTAAAAATTCAAGATAGTCCAGTAATATCGGTAAGTGAGCATAACACCAATCATACTGAGGTCAAAACAGAGATGATGCTATGTTTGGAATATGAGTTAATTACGAAGAATGTACATTCTGTACGTAAAATTTGGAAACTTTATCTGAAAATGGAAGGCTCGAATCAAGGAAAGGCGGAAAGGTGATGGAGAAGATTGCGTAATATCAAAGTCAGGAAAACGAGATAGCATGTAGCCTGAAAATAGGATGAGCTGCTGGAAATTACAGTATATTAAATTGTTGTTAATAGTAGAATTTGAAGTTTGATTAACAAAAGGTAGTAGGAAATTAATGGCAAATTGGAGGACGATATTTTAAGTTTCGTATTGAAGGAATGGGGTCAAAATACAAAAAGTCCTGCCTAGCGACAAAAACAGATGTGCTCAAACCTCATTGAATAAAATACATAAGCAGACAAGTATATTCACATATTAAATCAATAAAAGAAACATTTTAAGCATATAGTTATACCTACACACCAAATCAATAAAGAAGACATAACTAGACATTTTTGATAAGTGGTAATGAGAAAGGTTTTTATAACTTTATGATCTGATATATACTATTTCTGAGCAATTTGAAATAACAAATGTCTTTTGATATTGCCTAAATAGCTTAATGACCCTTAAGGAACTGTGTAATGCATGCCTGATGTTTTTCTCTAAATCATGTACACGGCCAGAGTCGTCTTGACTGTTCAGTACTTGATTGTATCTTATGTTTTGACTAATGCCAGACGCCAGTTTTTGATTACTACTGAACGCTCTGCACAGAGGGAAATATTTTGCCTAACAAAGAAAAGATACGGTTGGAAGCATGATTAAACTAAGAATATAATGATGTAAGCAAAGACATGAAGTATCAAAAGAACAAACTTTACATAGTCAGGGAACAGCAATTATTGGGTTGACAACATTTATCTGAAATCAATCTCAGAGGCGGTAGGTCTTTTTGGCTTAGCGTTTTCTTCTGCGCAGAAGGACGCACCCCAGACACACAGCAAGTGTGGCTGAGATCCGCGCTCTGCTCTGAGTTTAGCCGTGCCTTTTATTGAGAGAGAAACAAAGGGGCAAGTGTACATGATCGAGTAGGTTTCCAAACAGGAAGGACATAATTATTATCTCATTACCACAGAACGAAGGAGATACTCTTATGGTCGGAGCAGTATTGACGTCTCATGACCATTAGCTTAACAAAGGCATAGTCTTTAGTGTGTCTGCTTCAGCCATCCCATGACCATCTCATGATCTGATCATGTCTAGCTAACTGTGGGGCTTATTGTATAGCGCGGCTAATGACTCCAGTCATTAGCCGGCCATATGCCCCCAAGTCATTTTCACAAGGCCAGATGGTCACATACTGCGGAGAATCTTGCACACAAAAGTAGTTACATAGAATCCAATGATAAAAAGTATATCATTTCCAACAGCAATAGATTAATGATGTCACAACCAAAAGCCAACATAATTTCTTACAAAATGACAAAATTGAAAGAATGAGGTACGACAGTGTATGTCCAAGATTGGAGAAGAATGTTCACAGGAAGGTCACGTGGAGATAAAACCAGCAGGTGCCAGAGGGAACCAGCCAAGGACTCGGCCAAAGATGATCGCCAAGGCCGAAAGACGGGATGGAAGACAACAGCCCCCACACACACCGAATCGCCCATAACGAGCACCCACTCCCATGGCACACTTGACCCACCCCAAAGACTCATCATCCATCAATCTCGGCCCACAATGTGCAACTGATTATAAGCTGATCAAAGAACCTTGAACATTGCCTTTTCTGAATGGAGACTTTCAGCTCTTGAAAGGCCCAGCGCTGTATTGCACTTTCCCGAAAACAGAGCTTTCTGAACAAGAATTGTGATTGAACTCAACCAACCTGTGTAAGTCTAATTTCTGCTTCAGTGTCTTAGCATTTTCCTAAATCTGAAGAAGTCAAACGAGCATGCAGTGAGTAAATTGGATAACAGGTGATTGGCAATGGCTTTTGCCGTGAGGCGCAGATAGCGCGCTCCCTAAATTGTGGACAAAATCCAACAAATGGTGACCATCCGACGTGATTTCTTCAGAAGGGAAAGTGCATGCTCCACAAAGGATTCTTCCTTCTCCGCTCTTGCTCAACAATATTGCAGTCCAATCGGCACAAAAGGTAAGGGGGAACCTTTTTTTTCTCTCTCCCAGTTCAGCAATATTGTGGAGTGAAAGCGGAATACAAAAATTAATAATTTCAGCTCTGTGTTCAGGAATGGTGGTTGTATAGAAGTGTGTGTTTGTGTGGAACTTGGTAAAAGTGATTTGTGGAAAAAATTAAAAATACAAAAACAGGTGAAGTTGTCGTTGATATAGCAGGACGGATGCCGAGCGACTCCAATAGTGTGACCTTAGAACATTATAGGGCTGTCTAAGGCGAGGGACATCTGGGATGTCCGAGTCATGGTGAATTAAGAGAAAGGTGGTGAAGACTTTGTCTGATCAGCAAAGGGCGCTCACACCGCTGGAACTTGTGGGATGCCAGTGACTAGCATATGGGCACCTGAGTGGCCTCAATAGTAGACACTTAGGAACTTATACTGTTGCCTAAGGTCGGGGTCGATTGGATCGGCCAGGCCACCAATACGAGTCGAGGACTCGTGAAAGAAAAAAAAAAAGGTGAAGGCATCGCTGATATAGCAGGATGGATGCCTGGCGACCTCAATAGTGCAACCTTAGAGACTTATATTGTTGTCTAGGGCGAAGGGTAACTGGGTTGACCAGGTCGCTACATACCGTATTTGCCGGTGTACAGGTCGACTCGGTGTATAAGTCGACCCCCTAAAATTCGACGGAAATTTACGATTTTATGATATATCCTTTGTATAAGTCGAGCTCAATTGTTGCATTATATTAAACTTCAAAATTCAATATGCGAAATTTATTGACGAAATGTGTTCAAATTCCGGGAGGCCGTGCGCATGCGGCTGCTTATAAGCACCGCGGAGGAGATCGCGGCCGGCGAGCTCGCGCACGCCGCCCGGCACCAACGGGAGGCCGGAAATAGCTCCAAGCCGAGCGGATCGGCACTTTATAAGCACCGCGGAGGAGATCGCGGCGCCTCATTGGACTTCCAGCGGCCGGCGAGCTCGCGCACCCGCCCGGCACATCCGGGAGGCCGTGCGCACGAACCAAGTGGCCGAAAATAGCCCCCGCCGAGCGGATCGGCTGTTTATAAGCACCGCGGAGGTGGTTGCGGCGCCTCATTCGACTTCCAGCGGCCCGCGAGCTCGCGCACCCGCCCGGCACATCCGGGAGGCCGTGCGCACGAGCCAAGTGGCCGAAAATAGCCCCCGCCGAGCGGATCGGCTGTTTATAAGCACCGCGGAGGTGGTCGCGGCGCCTCATTGGACTTCCAGCGGCCGGCGAGCTCGCGCACCCGCCTGGCACATCCGGGAGGCTGTGCGCACGAGCCAAGTGGCCGAAAATAGTCCCCGCCGAGCGGATCGGCTGTTTATAAGCACCGCGGAGGTGGTTGCGGCGCCTCATTCGACTTCCAGCGGCCGGCGAGCTCGCGCACCCGCCCGGCACATCCGGGAGGCCGTGCGCACAAGCCAAGTGGCCGAAAATAGCCCCCGCCGAGCGGATCGGCTGTTTATAAGCACCGCGGAGGTGGTCGCGGCGCCTCATTCGACTTCCAGCGGCCGGCGAGCTCGCGCACTCGCCCGGCACATCCGGGAGGCCGTGCGCACGAGCCAAGTGGCCGAAAATAGCCCCCGCCGAGCGGATCGGCTGTTTATAAGCACCGCGGAGGTGGTCGCGGCGCCTCATTCGACTTCCAGCGGGCCGCGCACTCGCGCACGCCGCCCGGTTCAAATTTTCTAAGTGCAACGCACAATGAGATGCATGAGAAACGGCCTTGGTTACCATCACATTTGAAGCGATGAATACGAAGTTAAATTTTATGACTCGGTGTATAAGTCGAGGTCGATTTTTTTCGGTCGATTTTGGATCGAAAAAGGTCGACCAATACACCGGCAAATACGGTATGTTATTCAGCCGTGCTTTGATTTTGAAGGCCGTTTTCAGGCAATACCACTTCCTGTTTTACGTTCGTGTACATATGTCGGTTACAGTGGTACAGGAGTCATTGACGATGTAAGTGGGTCTCCTGACAAGAGAAATGAACGATCACATGTGTCTAACTTTTAGGACAATGTAGTATTGCTCTAATTGTTCGTTTAAATGCCTTTAGAGGTCCGTTTTCGCGTGTTAGCACGATCGCGAATTAGCATCTTTCCGCTAACTCGTTAGCCTGCCCAGTACTTCTTGTTAACATGTTACATGCACACACGTATAATATTTATATTTTCAATATTTACACAAAGATTTCTGTATGTTATTTATACTATTAATGTATTATTTACATGTTTGAAAGAATTGTTTAATGTTTTAATAATAAAATATGCACTTAAATGGTTTCATATACATTTATTGACACAAAAAATGTACTGATATAAAAAAAATGTACAGATGAGAGGGTCACCGTAATTAGCGGATTTCACTTATCGCGGGAGGTTTTTGTGACCAATTATCAACTATCTAGCTAATATATATAATTATATTTATACAACATATTTATTATATATAATATAGGTTATATAATAAAAAAAAAAAAAACTTTTCCTCACCCCCCGTGGGTGGTCTCTTTTTCCCTTCAAGCTCGGGTCCTCTACCAGAGGCCTGGGAGCTTGAGGGTTCTACGCAGTATCTTTGCTGTTCCTAGTACTGCACTTTTCTGGACTGAGATGTCAGATGTTTTTCCTGGGATCTGTTTCAGCCACTCCTCCAGTTTGGGGGTTACTGCCCCTAGTGCTCCAATGACCACAGGTACCACTGAAGTCTTAACTCTCCAGGTCTTCTCCAGCTCTTCTCTGAGCCCTTCATATATTTCAAGTTTCTCATGTTCCTTTTTCCTAATGTTACCATCATTAGGGATGGCTATGTCAACCACAAGGGCTTTCCTCTGCTCTTTGTCCACCACCACAATGTCCGGTTGGTTCGCCATTACCATTCTGTCTGTCTGGATCTGGAAGTCCCAGAGGATCTTGGCTTGGTCATTCTCTACCACCTTTGGAGGTGTTTCCCACTTGGATCTTGGGACTTCCAGTCCATACTCTGCACAGATGTTCCTGTACACTATTCCAGCTACTTGGTTATGGCGCTCCATGTATGCTTTACCTGCCAGCATCTTACACCCTGCAGTTATGTGCTGGATTGTCTCAGGACCTTCTTTGCACAATCTACACCTGGGGTCTTGTCTGGTGTGGTAGATTTGGGCCTCTATTGCTCTGGTGCTCAAGGCCTGTTCTTGTGCAGCCAGGATCAGTGCCTCTGTGCTGTCCTTCAGACCAGCTCTTTCTAGCCATTGGTAGGATTTCTGGATATCAGCTACTTCAGCTATGTTTCGGTGGTACATCCCATGTAGGGGCTTGTCCTCCCATGATGGTCCCTCCAGTACCTCATCTTCCTTTGATGCCCATTGTCTGAGACATTCACTGAGCACGTGATCTGTTGGGGCCTTATCCCTGATGTACTTATGGATCTTGGATGTTTCATCTTGGATAGTGGCTCTCACGCTCGCTAGTCCTCGGCCTCCTTCTTTACGGCTAGTGTACAGTCTCAGGGTGCTGGACTTGGGATGGAACCCTCCATGCATGGTTAGGAGCTTCCGTGTCTTGATATCTGTGGTCTGTATATCTTCCTTTGGCCACCGTATGATTCCTGCAGGGTATCTGATTACTGGTAGGGCGTAGCTGTTAATGGCTAGGGACTTGTTCTTGCCATTGAGCTGACTTCTTAGGACTTGCCTTACTCGATGGAGGTATTTGGCTGTGGCTGCTTTCCTTGTTTCCTCGTCAAGGTTGCCATTTGCCTGTGGAATTCCAAGGTATTTGTAGCTGTCCTCAATGTCTGCTATTGTTCCTTCTGGGAGTGAGACCCCCTCTGTGTGGATTACCTTTCCTCTTTTAGTCACCATGCGGCCACATTTCTCAAGTCCGAATGACATTCCGATGTCAGAGCTGTAGATCCTGGTAGTGTGGATCAGGGAGTCAATGTCCCGCTCGTTCTTAGCGTACAGCTTTATGTCATCCATGTAGAGGAGGTGGCTGATGGTGGCCCCATTCCTGAGTTGGTATCCATAGCCCGTCTTGTTGATTATTTGGCTGAGGGGGTTCAGTCCTATACAGAACAGCATTGGGGACAGAGCGTCTCCTTGGTATATACCATATTTGATGGTCACGTGTGCAAGTGGCTTGCCATTGGCTTCAAGTGTGGTTTTCCACTGTTTCATCGAGTTGGCGATGAAGGTTCTCAGAGTCCCATTGATGTTGTACAGCCTCAAGCATTCAGTGATCCAAGTATGTGGCATTGAGTCATATGCTTTCTTGTAATCAATCCAGGCAGTGCTCAGGTTGGTACGTCTAGTTCTGCAGTCTTGGGTGACTGTTCTATCCACCAGGAGTTGATGTTTTGCTCCTCTGGTATTTTTACCAATCCCTTTCTGAGCAGTGCTCATGTATTGATCCATGTGCCTGCTGATCTTATCTGATATTATGCCCGACATCAGCTTCCATGTTGTGGAGAGGCAGGTGATTGGCCGGTAGTTGGATGGGACTGTACCCTTTGATGGATCCTTCTGGATCAGGATCGTACGCCCTTGGGTTAGCCATTCAGGGTGAGTCCCATCCCTTAGCAGCTGGTTCATTTGTGTTGCCAGGCGCTCATGGAGAGTTGTAAGTTTCTTGAGCCAGTAGCTGTGGATCATGTCAGGGCCTGGTGCTGTCCAGTTTTTCATTCCTGAGACTCTTCTCTGGATGTCTGCCACTGTGATGGTTACTGGGTTCTGTTCAGGGAGCTTGCTGTGGTCCTTTCTCAGAGCCACCAGCCACTGTGCATCCTTCTTATGTGATGCCTCCCGCTCCCATATATCGTTCCAGTACTGTTCAGTTTCCAGCCTTGTGGGTCTGCTCTGCTATTATTCCCTTGCCACTGAGCGTACACTTTCGCTGGTTGTGTTGTGAACAACCTGTTTATTCGTCTGGCTTCATTCTTTGTTTGGCAGTTTCGAGTGCTTCAGGTATGGGCATCTGGCTGTATTTCTTGGGAACTTGCTTTTTCATTGCACCTTTCTGGGCCTCTGTCATTTGGCTCACTTCTCTCCGTGCTATCTTGATTTTGGCCTCCAGCCTTCTCTTCCATGGTGGGCAGTGTTGTGGTCGCATATGGTCATTCTTCTTGTAGCCAAGCATTTCTAGGATCACTGCTGCTGAGGTGTATATCAGCTCATTGGTTTCAGTGATGGTAGCCGTAGGAATTGTTGTCAATGCTGCATTCACATCTTCTAGGAGACCTTCTGAGGGTACTCCACTTAGCCTCTGCAGTGTGTATCTAGGTTCCCGAGCATTCATTCTCACCGTGATCTTGTTCTTCAGGTCAGTTGCTGCCTCGTTCAGCTTGATTGTGCTTATTGGGGTTTCGTACCCAACCTCTGGGCTTTTACATGGATTTAACTCGTCTCTGACCTGGTGCTCTGGTTGGCCTTCGCTATGGCATTTGTGTTGTATCTCATCAATCTCGAGGTGTGATAGCAGGTGCCGTTTATGGATATTGGAACATTGAGCTACTAGTTGCTTGGCCGATAGTGTTGACTGTGGGTATTGAAGTTGCCATTGTTCCCGCATTCTCCGCATGTAACCCCTCTCGCTCGGGTTGCTGGAGTAGTAGCATTCCAACAGATCCTTATTCTCGCATCTCGCTCATTTGTGTCTTGTTCCAGTAGCCCATTTTTCATCAGGGTGCTCTGGTTCCCCAGCACCTGACGCAGACCTTGTTTGTCCGGGCGACGTCTGAGCCGGCATGTCTTTCGTTTCTTGTACTCTCATTATCTCTGAGGTAGGCGGTATCGTTAAGGGTCTTGCCTAAGGACCCACACTGACTGTTGGTAAGGTAATCGCTCATTGCTCATATTGTGCCCCTGCCGGGAATCGAACCCGGGTCTTCCGTTTGTAAGTCATGTCACTTACTGATTGAGCTAGTCAGCCGTTATGTCAGCAATGCCGGCCGGGTGCGTGCCGCTGACGGCGCTTGCACTTCAAAATATTCCGAAGGCCCATATAACGATATATAAATTATACATCAAATAACTATTGTATAAGCAATAATATTATCAAACCATCTGTGTCACTCCAAATCATTAAATCCATCGATCAAATTCCTTGTCCTTTGTCAACAACGCCGCGCGTGCGCCCTGACGTCAGCCTCGTCATTATTCCACAGATCTAGTTTATAACTATATTGTAGCGTTAAAGTACAAGGAAAGACGTGGGTTTGGTAAACGGCTCTTTATTTAACAACACAAGAGTTCAACGAGCCAACAACTACTGAACTGTAACGATAAAAACGTATACAAGTTGCTACACGAAATAAAATATATCAAATAACTATAACATAAATAGTTCACCGCCACACGGCCCCAAGCACTGGCGTCGACTTCCAGGCGTGTGGCAGCGTGGACTTCCATCCCCGGGGGTGGCACTTCCAGCTACGGAGGTGGAAGAGAGCTCCATAGAATAGGACCGGGCGTGCGTAAAGGCCATGTCCGAGCCCCATCCACCGTCCCTGGACAGCCACCCGGCCGAGCGCTGGCCCCCAACTTCCATCCACGGAGGTGAAAGAGAGCACCGTAGAGTAGGACCGGGCGTGCGTAAAAGCCATGTCTGAGCCCCATTCACCGTCCCCGGATAGCCACCTGGCCGAGCGCCGGCCCCCGACTTCCATCCACGGAGGTGAAAGAGAGCTCCGTAGAGTAGGACCAGGCGTGCGTATAAGCCATAATAGTTTTTCAAACCTTCTGTGTCATTCCAAATCATTAATCCTTCAAACTATTCATCCTCCGTGTCACTTACAAATAAAGCTGCTAATGATTCCGGTAATACTTTCGTCATCTTCGTCATACCGTGATCGAATCTTTGTCCTTTATGTAAACAACCGCCGCGCCACGCTGCTGACATCACTTGAAATTCAAATTACAGTAATCCCTTGCTACATCGCGGTTCGTTTAGCGCCCGCAGGAGTAAGTACATTGTGGTTCGTTTAGCGCCCACAGGAGTAAGTTCCTCTCGTCGATATTCTCCTCCATTAAGTAATGGAGGCCCTTCGATGGCCACAAGGGGGAAAGGAAAGCTAGGGGGGGGAGTTTTCAAAAACCATGGGGAAAGTGTTTTCTCCTGTGGCAGATAGAAATCAGGAGGAAAGGGAAAGAGGAGTATAAAATATACCACATGATTGAAGTAGCTAATCCAAATGTAAATGATGAGTCACCCACAATTTTGGTTCATAGAACGTGGACTCAGGAAGATGTGAAGAAAGCCGTAGAAGGCGTCACATCTCACAAGATGGATGTTGAGGAATTTTTACAACAGATGGAGGATCTTAGAAGATCTTACCATCTAAATGGGATAGAAGTCCAACAAGTATGGATGACTGCTATGAAAGGGGATTGGCATAGCACCAGTGGGGATTGGAGTCCAAAAGAACAAAAGCATGTTTTAGAACATGACGACCGGGAATTACAACATCGAGTTCAGGGCCTGATGGAATGCGCCAGAGATAAGTTTAGGCGCGAAGCAAATTATACTACCATTGGTTGAGAAAAACAAAGAGATGATGAATTATTTGAGGCGTATCGAATCAGAATGACAGCCTGCTTTAGAGCAAACAGCGGCATTCCTGAGGAGCACACTCCAGGAAGTGTGTATCAGGAGCAACTAAAAAAATGCTCTACATGAGCATTCTAATAGTGCCATGAAACAATGGATCGATAAGTATTGGGTTGATAGGCTATCAGGTAGCCTGGAGCAATATATTAATCAGGCTCTGCATGCCGAGAGAGTGCTACAAAAAAGAACGCAGAAAAAGGCTTCGGCACTACTCTCTGGGGAGGAAAAAGGCATTCTTGGCGCTTTAAGCAGGGCCTATTCGGATTTTGATGAAAAAAAAGGAAAAGGGAAACATTTAGATAAATTTAAGAAGTGGAACCGTGGTTTTGTCCCAAAACAAAATAACTGCAGGGACATCACTTGTTAGTGTTGTGGTGAGAAAGGCCACATCTCACAAAGTTGCCCTAAAAGCAGGTGGAACGACAGGGCGTGACTAGAACAGCCTGATCCCCAGAAATTTGATAACATTATTGGGGAGAACAAAGAAGCGGACATTGAATTAAATTTACAAGGGGTATTGGCACAAGACATGATTAGACCGGAGGTAGAATTAATGGTTAACGGCAGGCCGATAACCTTTTTTTGTGATACCGGGGCGTGGAAGACAACCTGTAATTAGCCAATTGTGGGATCAAAAATGTCACGGAAAAAGGTGTTTGTTAGAACCGCAGAGGGGCATCTTTCTGTGGTAGAAGAAACAATCCCTCTGTGGGTAAGAGATCCAGAGGGTGAATCATGTCAGATGCCGATACTGATAATTCCGGAATTTCCAGTAGATCTGTTGGGGAGGGATGGGTTGCTTAAGTTAGGGCTGGCACTTGTGCAGGTGCCACGCCCGAGAACAAAAAAAAAACGATGTCATTTTTGGGTTTGACAAATTATTGCAGAGCATGGTTTCCAAATTATGCTGAAATAGTTGCTCCTCTTTCTAAAATAATGTATGAGGAGAATTTAAAGACGGCGTCCGCTTTGAAGTGGATGCTTGAAGCTGAACAGGCATTTTGTGAAATAAAGCAAGCCCTAGTTTCTACTGCAGCTTTGGCCTTGCCTGATTGTACCAAACCCTTTGTACAAATGGTAAATTGTAAAGACATTTATATGACGTCATTGTTGGCCCAAAAATGGGGAGATAAGATCTGACCAGTGTCTTATTATTCCTCGAGGTTGGACAATGTGGCATGTGGCATGTGTGGTAGTTGTTGGCAAAGCATTACCATTGGAGTTCCCTGGTGGCCGAGACAGGACCTGATTGGTCCGATTGGACCACAGACAAATGCGCTAAGCAACTGCGTCCCCTTATTCAAATGTTTAAAGAACGGAACGGGATTAGACTAACCATTAATACTAAGAAGTGGGATTGCGGGAATTATCCTTGCACAGTTTTGCTTCTCAGTCCCCACGCTTATCAGTCAGATCCATTTCATTTCATTCATGACTGCGTGTCCTCTAAAATTATAGAACCAAAAGAGGAAATCTATGTTTCGACAAAACAGCCTGTTAAAGTGAAAGAAGCGCCTAAAGTCACTCCACAAAAAATTCATACATCAGGAATGGTAATAAAATTAAAAAGGAAATTTACAACCGATGACGTGTTTTGGTCAGTGACAGGCATTTCACAGATTGGAAACAATTGGCTCTTATTGACTGAGTCTGCGGCCAAAGTGGTAAAATATAGCTGCGTCACATGTATGGGGCCGAGGCCATTGTTGAGAGTGGTGCCTGCCGGTATACCATCCAGCTGTGTTTTGGAAGTAATGACAAAGGCAGTACCAAGAAAGGACTGTAGTGTATGGGATCGAGCATATCCTGTAACTAAAGCATTGAAAGATGATAAGCCTGTCTTTTCCACTGACGTAGCTGCAGCTGATTTTGTATGTATAAAATTGATGGGATCGCAAAGTAAGGTTGGAGTTTTAAATTCTACGTGGTGTAGGACTACGGTGGATCAAACAGATCCACTAGTGGCACGGAGTGATGTTTGGCTGTGGTGTGGGGGGTCTAAATTATATAACATATTACAGGAGGCGCAGGGTTTTTGTGCATTGGTGTCGCTGCTTTTACCAGTCTCGATTTTTCCAGCTACGGCAGATGAAATCCAAGCGGCTGCGGCCATGTTTTACAATCCCGTGGAGCTGCCAGCGATCCCTGTACTGGCCAGAAGGCGTCGTTCTTGGAAGGGGGGCGACCCGACATACATCGACGCCACAGGAGTACCGCGGGGCGTGCCAGATGAGTATAAATTGGCTAACCAGATTGCGTTGGGATGGGAGTCCATTTTCTTGTGTGTGACGCCCAACAAGAATGTGGACCGCATCAACTATGTCCACTACAATGTGCAGAAGCTGGGGAATTATACAGAGGAAGGCTTCATTGCGGTGAGGGAACAATTGGCTAGCACCTCTTTAGTGGCTTTCCAAAACCGCATCGCTATTGACATGATTTTGGCAAAGGAAGGAGGTGTCTGTGCTATGTTTGGGAGTGAATGTTGTATACATTTATTCCTAATAACACTGCACCTGATGGGTTTCTCAGCAGAGCCATAAAGTGACTCCGGATGCTAAATCGCAGGCTGAAGGATCACTCAGGGGTGTTCACCTCCATTTGGTCTGATTGGTTCGACAAGACTATAAAAAATATAAAAATTTGGTGTATTCTATTTTGGTATCAATCTCTCTTTTCACAGCTCTCCTCACCTTGTGTGGTTGTTGCTGTATCCCCTGCATCCGCGCGCTGCTAAATCGGCTTATCTCTACGGCCATAGCGCCCACGTATTCTATGTTATCGGAAGTTTACCCGATGCTGGCAATTCCGGGACTGGGGGGCGGTGATGCTGCTGCGGCTCGGGGTGTTGGGGGAAGATACCTTCCTATCCTGAATACTGCGTCTTGACCCCATAATGTGTATGAGAACTACATTGGTCAACGGGTTGATGAATTGACTAGATAAATCCTATACCGGAAGTCTTTTCAAGGATATTTTCTGCAGGCGAATGTAGAATCAAAATAATAAAAGGGGGGAATGATGGAGTAATGATTTCATTATGATTGATTATACATTTATGAATGCAGTGGCTTAACAATGTATATTCCGGTTGCTGTTGGAAGAGTGTTTTTTGATGTGGAATAAAGGTCAGAGGGAGTTGAGGAATCGAAAGCTGTCGACCCTAAGCTGACCAAAGAGATGAGGAATGGCCGAGGACGACCTTTCTGCTATTTAGTGATATGAAGAAATGAAGTGTTTTTATGATGACATGACGTGCAAAAGAGCTTATCCACAAATGTCTGCTTGTGTTTACGCTGCCAAAATACATGAGAAAACCTGTCAGGGGCGGAGGCTGTTCTGCTGATCTTGTTCATTCCCCATCCTTTAGGGGCCCCGCCTATTTTGTAACTAGGGACCTCTAAATGAATAAAAGTGAGGTGGATAGGAGAAGCTGATCAGAATTGTGAGAACCTTTAAGCTCTCCTATTCTCTTTGCAAGAAACCGGAAACGACCTCCCCATTATTTGTTAGTTGTTTAGGAAAATAAACCTAACAGCCATTTAGCAGTGACGTGCGGTGAAGTTCATGACTGGGGAGGCACTGACGTCACGCCCCCCCCCGCCCGGTAAAATTTGTCCGGCACCTAACTGTGTCACAAAAAAGGTTGGGGAACACTGCTCTAGTGTGGCTTATTCATTATTTAATTTGAACTACTTTAAATAAAATGTCATATCAGCAGTCTTCACACATAAAAACACTCAATAAAGCACATGGAATCAAAAACTTGTTTTCGGTCGTGCGTTCCACTCCGTTCCGAAGTCCCGTTGTCTGAATCAAACCTTTTAACTCCGGAGTTGCTCTTCCTTTACTGATGACCTCCTGCTTCGACCGAAAATCCATAGTTGAAAATCGTTTGGATATGTAATCCTCCATTGTAAAACGAAATGTAAAAACGGGGGGGTGTAGGGGGACGAATGTAAAACAAAACAAATGGACGACTGCTCCTCAGTTGCTCACTGTAAATTTGAACTGGAGATCTCTTATTCTACAGGTAGGTGCATGAAGCATCCCGGGATCAATAGGGTGCCATAAGGGTGGAGAACCTTTTTTCGTAGCCTCTGTAAGGTCTCTTTTCAAAGCCGTTTTGTTCATCTTAAGTAACAGACGTTAAAGACAGATGACAAAAAACACTAGATATTCAATACATCAGCTTAACTACGGAAATTAGTTAATATAGCGACACTTAAACAGCGACATAAAGACAGAGCAGTTCTGTCTAACTGCATAGCCTGTCAACATAGGCAGCCGTCAGATTACGCAGTCCTCAGAGGAGGGTAGACAGGAAGTTGGCTCCTCCGAGCGAATCGTCTTCGGTTTTAAAATAACAAAAAATTCAGCGATGTTGGTTCAAAATGATACAAAACTATTGAAATTGAAAGGAAAATGACTTTATAATAAAAACAATTGAATCTGTTTTTCCCCTTTTCATGATGGCAGGGGAGGCGTAGCCATTTAGATAAAATTAGAAATATGATTTTTATTTCATCATGAGTGGCTAGTTAATGAATACAAACAATACACTATGCTGAAGGCAAAAGGAAAGATGTGGTTCCAAGCAGTTATAACAAATTATGAAAATATTTTCATAATTTCATAGAGAATGGGAAATTTAAAATTTTTTTCAAGGGATGCTTAAGAAACACAATTAGTTTCCATACTTTGCTTAGAAACACTCACTTTACATGAGTAGAATTTGTGAATTACCTTACAAGGTACAATACTTTATCCTTATTTTATCATGAAGCAAATATATTTTGCAGGTACAGTAGGTCTGCAAAATAGGGACATTTCGTTGTTGCTTGTGCTGCCAGAGCAGTTTTTCTTTTTCTTCCTCACTCAAACACAATGCCATATGTGCGACTCGAACACAAGGCGTCGGCACACAAGACAGGCAAGCGTAACCCTATCAGTGACTCCCAGTTCTGCAAGAGCAGTCATCAATACTCGTGACGCGCAATGACGTCACGAAATATAACAGTGCTGTCCTTTCATATGTTCCCAAGAAAACATCTTTACATTTTTCCTTGAAAATGTGGCATTGAGTTTCAGGATGTTTTGACTTTCCGAAGGCTCTAAGATAAACCAGCACCTGGTAAAACTGCTAATCGATGTGCTACATGGCGGACATGTTGGCAGGGGCAAAGTTCTCTTTGCCGAGTTTTTTTTTTTTTTTTTATAATTTTTTTTTTAATTTTAAGTCACACGCATGCACAGCGTCATATGTGCAAAGTGAACTCATGGTGCCTCACTACACCATCAACCATCCCCTTTCTTTAAAGAGGTATTGTCAATATGTCGTAACTTGGCCGTTTCTCAACCGATTTATGTGAGGTTTATATTTTTTTGTGAAAGCATGTGCAACCGTTGCGAAAATAACCAGCATCCATATGGTGTATTTGCCGTAACGTAATTGTATGGCAATATGCTTAATTTTGGAGCACAATGTATAAGAAGGCTTGTTCTTTCGAATTCCTTCCTGTCTACATAAGGAATGACCTGACGCTTTTGCCCCGACTAGCTTACGAAGCCGTGGCGTGCGGGCTTACCATTTATGTGGGTTATTATCTTTGACGACGATTGTGGCGTGAACTGCCTGTAATCCTGGATGTGTAGACTTAAACTTACAAGGAAATTATAATTTTAATTGATAGTTTTGTTTGTTTCCAGAAAGTCGAAAATTATTGAAGCGATTGCGCAGAAATGAAGGCATTCTGTGGACGAGTCAAACCGACAATTGAAGGTTTTGACTGCGTGGAGGAGAGCGAAGAGTACGACTATCACCAAGAGATTGCCAGGTAGCTCACATCACAACGTGTCTCGGGTTAGAAATTACTCAAATGAACTCAAATGAAGAAAACAATATATAGGGTTAACATAATCCAAATTAGAAGTGCAGCTATGTTTAATGTGCATCGTGTTTTTCCAGTCGATATTAATGCGCAATGGAAGTCGTTTTAATGTTTTGAAAGCAAGATAGCAGTGATTGGTGAATTTCTTGGGAAATGTAGTGAGCCAAGCAGTACTGCCCACCAGAATAATATAGCAATTCATAATAATTTGATGTTGCACACTCAGATTTTCTGCATGTTTGCCGTTGCATGAACACGCCCAACAAAACTTGAGTATCACTGGTCATTATTTGTAATGAATAAAACCGTATATAGCTTTTCATGTACTTGCCAAGCTTGGGTTGTGAAAAATAGTGAGATTCTTTATTTATTTATTTATTTATGGGTTTTTGCTCCCACTACAGCGCTCTGCAACCACCGGTCTGAGTTCCAGTACCAGTCTGCAGACCACTCGGTAACAGGCCATAGAAAAATTCTTAAAAAAAAACCTCACACACATTCTGTGGCAGTGCATACATACGTATACACCCAAATTGAATTTTATCACCACTGCAGGAATGGAATGGTTGCCGTACAACAAAACATCATCTGACCACAGCGGACCACTGCCCTACTATATCATCTTCCGTACACACCAATTCACTCTTACTAGAATTACTACTTCAGATATTAAAGGGACACAAAAGCGAAGATGGTTAATTTTTCACTAAGTAGCCCAGTTTGTAATTTTTTTGAGCAGGAAAATGAAAGTTAGCAATTTAGATTTTATCCATTCATTTTAGAAAAATAATGAAACAATGAATGCTTTTAAAAACACCCACTTTTAATGAGGAATAGGGCCACACAACCCTTCCCCTCTATAACTTCATTGTTGATGTCATAGAAAGAACCAATGTCAATTTCCCCATTGGAAATCATCGTACAATCCCTTAAAATCATACAAAAACCGCTATCGATTGGCACCAAAAGTCACATTGACATCTCTACTTATGACTACTTCAACATATCACAAGGATTAGCCTCTCCGTGGCTTATTTAAGAGCAACAAATGAGCAGCCTCTGCGAAATACTAAGTGCTCCGTTACTCCTATTTTCTTTCGCCAGTCCCCAACATATGTAAACATGACGTGTTCCAAAAGGCTTTATGTCATATGAATTGTTCATAGATCGTTATATATTCAATTGAAATCTGCCGCCTATCTGAAAAGGTGCTTTAAACGGCCACACTCAGCTGAAGGCCTCCTCATTGGAAGTCCGGTGCTCTATATCTTTCCAACGTGGAACCCAGGGGAAATGTAAGTCATATGAAGCCATAACAATTTTAATTGAATATATGCATAAAGATATACATTAGCAAACGGTAAGATCAAATGAGATTTTTTTTTTCAAAAAGTTCATTTGTGTGTATAAGTGTGCAAGTGTGGAGGATGGTTCCATAAAAAAACAAAAACAGCACAAACAAAGGGGGGCATACAGAGACAGTACGGTGACAAAAAACAGTAAAAAGGTGAATGGTCAGCGTTTTTGGAAATGTAATAGCGAATTCTAGAAGAAGAAAATATATAACGCCCTCCCAACTCTTCTTAATGACCAAAAATACGATAAATCATTTGTCTAAAAAATTGTAATTTGTACACCTCTGCATAAAATTCTAATGAAGATGTTCCCTAGTGTGTTGTGGCCAAGTTTGATTTGTCTAGACATGTCAGAGCCCATGCAGTGTGACATAATCCACAATTGGTATGCTGGTGTCTGGGACAGCTCACAACCACGAAAGTCTGGCATGTCAGAAGTTAGCCGCATAGTGTGACAATCTATCATTGACCAATATGAATACAGTGCCCTCCTACGACGAGAGATTGGACAAAATGTGTTTTTGGTGAAATGCGCCTGAACGTCCGGGCTCTTGTTACTGACACAGGCTATTATTACCAACAATGCTTGGTGGCGTAATTGGAGGGAGCTTATGTGTGTATGATCAGATGGCTGTTGTGAGAATAAAAATACATAACTCTAATAATAGAACAAAGCACAGTGTTTTACATGCTGAATTTTAACTGTAAACTCAAAACTTTCCAAGTCCTGTTTTTAGTATGTCAAATACTCTCATTAATGCAAGTCAAAGGGAAATTGAGTCTGTCATTAGCTTTAGCCAAGCAAGTCACGATCCTAAAATGTGACTCAAGTTGAGTCTGACTTCAGTCAACTCATGTGACTCGAGTCCCTCAACTCTGTTGTTTAGTTTATCTTGAATGTGTGGTTTTTTTTTTCTTCCAGGTCCAGCTATGCTGATATGCTGTATGATCATGACAGGGTGAGAGTGTTGGGGAAAAATTAAAAATATACCTGTGCAAGGAATTAAGTGATATTAGTCTACTGAAATGAATTAGTCTGCTGAGACACTGTGTTATGTGATCCAACCTTGATGTTAATCTATGGGAACACATGCTCTTAGGTTGATTTTGTTTGGGGAGAGGGGGGCATAAAACCTCTTTTTTTTTTTGTTTCTAATTTATATTAAGATGTCAATAACCACGTATTGTATCTTGGATTCAATAGTAAAAGTATTTTCTATTTTAATTATTATTACAGTAATTTACAATATGACTTTGGATGGGTTGCTTTCTTACCCTGAAGCAGATATGCTTTTCGTCTATAGAATAAAAAGTACTACCAGGGCATCCGGGCAGCTGTGGCCCATGTCCAGGCTAAGGGTGAGAGTGTCATTGTCCTGGACATTGGAACAGGAACTGGCTTATTGTCCATGATGGCTGTTACCGCTGGAGCTGACTTCTGCTATGCTGTGGAGGTAATTTTACAGCATTCTCCTTAACCTTTTAAAGGGGAACTCAAGGCAAACATTTTTTGCATAAATTTGTATGTTGCCCCCTTAGTCTAAACACTGTATTCTGATTAAGACGTATGTGGAATAATAAATCAAGCAGAACATGTGGAGGAAGGCTAGCCTTTCGTGGAATAAAATACAATAATTTGGCAACCCAATTCAGATTAGCTGCAGTTACACTATGAACTCAAAAAGTGTACTTGTTGAGTAAAATGATTATACCTGCCTTTTCAGGCATTCTGCTGTGTGCAGACAGTATGTTGACATTTTTCCAGGAATCCCACGGGTCACTGGAATCCTAAAGGATATTCCCATGAGATGGGAGTCAACTTTACTTTACCTTATAATCATGGGTTTTAGTTGGTACAACACAATACAGTACAGTGTACAGTAATTCAATGTATGTAAAGAATAAAAAAATAACGGCATAAGATGGGAGCTGCATAATTCAGTAGTTAAAAAACATTTTAAATAAGTAAAGGTTCCAGTGTTGGTTGTGGCTAACACAGCTAAACCTCAATTTTACGTGGACTTTGGGTTCCAGAATTTGGGAATCACGTTAACCCCAAAAGCAAGTTATTTAGAAAGTCTTGGAAGGGGAAAACATTTAGGGCCATGCATACCTGCAAACGGGAAATTGCAGTAGGGAAATACACGTTTGCATTTGGGGAATAACATCATGGTTCTGGGTGAATATTAATACAATATGATTATTAGTCTTTACCTGCCTCTGCTTACTGCCGGTGGGTTTGTTCCATTGTGGTAATGTACAGGGTCCGGCAAAATAATCTGACACATTTGTAGGTTTAATAAAATGCAAATAATTTTAAAGTTTTTTTTATTTTCGAAAAGTACAGTGGGGGAAATAAGTATTTGACCCCTTGCTGATTTTGCAGGTTTGCCCACTTACAAAGAATGCAACGATCTACTATTTTAATCATATGTACATTCTAACAGTGAGAGACAGAATCCCAAAGAAAATTCCAGAAATTCACATCATATGAATTTATAAAAAATGATAACCGTCTGATGAGGAAAAACAAGTATTTGAATCCCTGGACAAACAGCATGTTAACATTTTGTAGAAAAGCCATTATTGGCCAGCACAGATGTCAAACGGTTTTTATAGTTGGTGACAAGCTTTGTGCACATTTCGGCAGGGATGTTGGCCCACTCCTCCCTGCAGACAGCCTCCAAATCATTCAGGTTCTGAGGTTGTCACCTGGCAACTCGAATTTTAAGCTCCCTCCAAAGATTTTCAATTGGATTCAGGTCTGGAGACCTGAATGCCGTTTTGTTTAGTTTTGTTTTATTTTCGTTTCCTTTTTGAATAATGGTATTTTGTTTCAGTTGCTAACATGAATTGGACTGGTGAGTATCGCCCTTTCATTGTGGAAACGTTTATCAAGAACTAATCTGTAACTGCAACACAACGAGCGTTCCGTTTGTGCTTCAGACTTGGTAGACATGATCCCGTACCTGCCCGAAACACGATCTTGTTATCGATTACTAACTTCAGAGCCAGTGGATCAGCATTGAAACGAAAAGCAACTGGCCGTCCTTGCACCGCCAGAATTCCAGATGAATGTGGCAGCTGTAAGACCAAAATAACATTATTCAAAAACAAAACGAAAATGAAATGAAACAAAACAAAATGGCATTATATGTACTTTTCGGAAAAAAAAAAAATCTTTGATTCATTTGCATTTTAATAAACCTACAAATGTGTCAGATCATTTTTGCCGGACCCTGCACAACCTTTATGTTATTGCTGTGGTCCCTTTAAGCACGATGAACAACGGCTTGACAGGAGTTTAGCAGTGCCATGTTACTGAGGAACACGAAAGGAGAAAAAGAACGACACTCCGTTGCGTAGTCTACAGTAGAAACTGCCTCTTGTTTTTTCACACTGCAATTTATACAATATCGTCCATTTAAAATACAATGACAAAAAAATTGGGGTCCATGACCAAACCATGTTAGACAGAAAGTTGCGTACAATTGAAGCGTGTAAAATCAAGGTTCAGCTGTAGCCACACAATGGCTGTGAGACTGAGAAGTTTGTTCGTTTACTGAAAAGAATAGCGTATAATTCTTCACAAGTGGCATCTTATCTAATACACAAAGATTTACCTTAGCAACAGACAACAGTCACCCTTGAGCCAACCATGTCTTGTACTAGTCATACCACAGGAATCTTATCCGACTGGGCCCAAGTTGAGCATTAATTATTTTTCCAATATGGTGAGTGAAGAATGCACTGTCCTCCATGATTATTGGCACTCCTGATTGAGATGTGATTTTTATTTATTTATATTTTAACAATTCATTTTTATATCCATATAATATAGCACCAAACAAAAAGAGTGGGGAAATCCAACCTTGAATTAAAATGTATGTATCACATTAATAAATTCTTCTGTTTTACGTTTTACTGATTCAGTTGTGGTCTATATAAAGTGGAACAGCAATGCTTTTATCAGAATTCCTCATTTTGATAACAAGTACCTCTTTTATGCTTGTTCTGAGGCGCGGCTGAGAGCAAGCCTTTTTGGTGCGGACTCTTTAAATGCAAATGAGATACTTCACGCCCCACTCCCTCCAGGCCGCAAGATGTGCGCTTCCCATGTTATTTTTAGTATAGCTGATCACTTCACATGCTTTTATATCTTTATCTTGAACATATTCAAAACATAAAAAATAGAGAAAACATCAAATAAAGCAATTAACACTTTAAAGCACCATATCCAAGTCCACTGTCTGCTGTATGTACACTTGCTCCATTTTTGCTCCTCTTATATTTATTATTATTATTTATTATTTGTTTATTTATCATTTATTCAACACTCTTATTTATTCATTGTTTGTGCCTTCTTGTTTTTTTTTGGTGTTGCTTGTACGCATATGTGTACTATCTCACCAAGGGATAGTGGGAACGTAATCTTTGTGTGTCTTAGTATATAAAAAAAAAAAAAAAAAATCGACGATAAAGCAGACTTTGACTTTGATAAAACAACCCAAAAAATTATATTTTCAGACGAAACTGGATGAGGGCGCTCTAAATTTCACCGTTGGCCGTGACTCATCAACTGGGTGGGCTTAAGAAAAATGGCACCAAAAAGAAACTCATATTTTGCAGGTTACAAACTTCAAGTTGTAAAATATGCAGCTGAAAACAGTAATCGAGCAGCAGAAAGAAAGTTTGGAGAACCGTGATGTACCAATGGATTACTATTTCAAGTGACGTCAGTGGCGCGGCGCGGCGGTTATTTACATACAAACGTACCCACATAAGGACTACCGGCATCATTAGCGGTGATCATTTCTAAGTGACACGGAGGACAAAGAGTTTGAAGGAATTAAGGATTTGGAGTGACATAGAAGGTTTGAAAAACTATTATGGCTTTTCCGCACGCCCGGTCCTACTCTACTGAGTCGGGGGCCGGCGCTCGGCCGAGTGGCTGTTCGCGAACGGTGCGTGGGGCTCGGACATGGCCATTATGCACGCCTGGTCCTATACCATGGAGCTCTCGTGTCTGGAAGTCCACGCCGTTTGTTTTGTTTAATAAAGAGCCGTTTACCAAACCCACGTCTATCCTTGTACTTTGTTAACGCTACAACATAGTTATATAGTAGATCTGTGGAATAAAGACGAGGCTGACGTCAGGGCGCACGCGCGGCGATGTTGACAAAGGACGAGGAATTTGATCGATGGATTTAATGGATTTAAAGTGCACGGATGGTTTGATAATATTATTGGCTTGTATTATAGTTATTTGAAATATAGTTTATCTATCGTTATATGAGCCTGTGGAATATTTTGAAGTGCAAGCGCCCTCAGCCGTGCGCACCCATTGTTGACAAAGAACGATCGATGGATTTAATGAATTGGAGTGACACCGATGGTTTTATGAACATGTTATTCATGTAATAGTCGTCCTTAATCACTCTATATGTTACGTCAGGCCCGTTCTCAGCTCTTTGTTTGTGTTTGTCGCGTTAGCATACCTATCGTTTAGCCTGTTGTTGCTATTTAATGAATTGGAGTGACACCGATGGTTTTATAAACATGTTATTCATGTAATAGTTGTCCTTAATCACTCTATATGTTACGTCAGGCCCGTTCTCAGCTCTTTGTTTGAGTTTGTCACGTTAGCATACCTATCGTTTAGCCTGTTGTTGCTATTTAATGAATTGGAGTGACACCGATGGTTTTATAAACATGTTATTCATGTAATAGTTGTCCTTAATCACTCTACATGTTACGTCAGGCCCGTTCTCAGCTCTTTGTTTGTGTTTGTCACGTTAGCATACCTATCGTTTAGCCTGTTGTTGCTATCGTTTAGCCTGTTGTCGCTCGTTCATGACTGTTATTGGTGTGGGATTTTGTCGAATAAATTGCCCCCAAAATGCGACTTATACTCCGGAGCGACTTATATATGTTTTTTTTCACTTTTTGGGGCATTTTATGGCTGGTGCGACTTATACTCCGGAGGGATTTATAGTCCGGAAAATACGGTACACAATAAAATGAATATAAAAGCAAAAAAAGTGGATTTTCTATGATATGTCTGTGTTTTTTTTTCAATGGGGAGAACATCCCACATTAAAAATACTTTTACATGATATTTTAAAAATTACGGTAATCGTTCTGATTCTTTTATATCCATTCTTTTAGGTATTTTCAGTTTTGTTTTCCAGTTAGCACTAAAAATGCTTGCGCAATCCGGATGACTGACTGACGGATGGACGGCCGGATGGGCGGACAGACAGATAGATACTGGATGGAAACAAGATGAAAACTAGATGGCTGGATACTGGATGGATAGATACTGGATGAATGGATACAGGATGGATACTGTATCTTATTATTATCAAAACCATATTACCCTTATTATGAAATGTGCTACAGAAAAAAAGGGCAGATTCAGAATTATCTTAAAAAAATCATCTAGAAAAATTGCCCTGCAAATCTAATTTAAAAAAAAAAAAAAAAAAGTAAACTAATGTCTATATTTGTCTGCAGGTTTTCAAGCCTATGGCTAAGGCCGCTAAGTGCATTGTGGAGAAAAATGGCTTTGCTGACAAAATCAAGATTATCAACAAACACTCAACTGACGTTACTGTTGGGCCAGGTTGTATATAGATTTGAATACTCCTATTATTATGCTGTATTGTTTCGATGTTTAGCAAGTGAAAGTTGCATTCATCAATGTCTTCATCTTTCATGGAAATGTGTCCTTCAAGTGATTAGATGTGTTGTTTGTGATCAATATCAGGTGAAGATATGGAAATGAAGGCCAATGTCCTCATCACAGAACTTTTTGATACAGAGCTGATTGGTGAAGGGGCTCTGCCGAGCTATGAACATGCTCACCAGAATCTTGTTCAGGTAACATGAACATTTGTAGATTTGCTTCATTCTTATTTTTTAAATTATTGTTGCCTAAAACCTTCTGCACAAATTGAAACATTCCCAGTTTTGTACTCTGGAAAGTTAACTTTTGAATACCAACTATTAATTAAAATGACGTGAGACAACTTCCTTGTTGAACAAGTGTATGAATTTTTTTTTTGTAGAGCATTAAAATCTGCTTGGAACTGCACATTAAATACTGTATGACAGATAAAAGCATCGCTTTTGTAGGTAACGCAAAACACATTGGATTATAACTTGGGATATCTGATTTTCCTAACTGAGATCGAAATGGTCCCGCATAAATCTTTCTTTTTCTTTTGGGCTCCATGTCACAATGGCTTGAAGGGAAGTGTGCTTCGAGAGATGACATGAAAGATAATTACACTAAAAAAAGAATGTACTTCAATTATTTTGCTATAACATAATCACAATATGAGTGGGTTAAAAAAATTACAAAAACAATACATTATATTATTGTTATAGTTTCTGGAAAATTATATCGCTCAGAAAATGTATCGATTTTATGTGACCCGCATAGGCATCTGTATTGATCACATCACCGATTTGCACACTGACACGGGTTTTCGTGCTATGGGCTCCACAGTCAACACATTCGCTGAAACATCTATATGTTGCTACCATCACTTTTTAAATGGTGTTATATGTGTAAATAATGAATATTGCAACACATTTGCCCTGTCTAATGACAAAAGTAGTCACTTGAAAAGTGAATATAGAAAATCCATTTTTCCCTCCTCCTTCTAGAAAGGTTGTGTGGCAGTCCCACACCGGGCCACTGTCTATGCCCAGCTGGTGGAGTCACAACTATTATGGAGCTGGGCTCAGCTGCAGCCAATAGAGGTGCAGGGCACTCAATTGTTGCCCCCGCCTGCTGTAGCCAACTGCAGCGGCTCTCATGCAGTATGTGACATTCAGCTCAGCCAGATTTCACCCCATAGCTTCACTGCTTTGGGTCCAGTCTGCACGATGTTTAGGTATGAAGCATCTGGTCTTTTAATAAATATTACCATCGCCAGTAATTATTAGTTAATGATTTTTATGTATTTTTATTGTTTTTCCATGAAACCTTTGCTAATCAGTGTGGACTTTAGTAAGCCTATAAGCAGTGCCCCCCAGTCCTACTCCTCTCAGTTTGTGGCTCAAAGCAGTGGTCAGGCTCAAGTGGTGCTCTCCTGGTGGGACCTAGACATGGATCCCAGTGGAACCATTGTGTGTACCATGGCTCCCAGCTGGACATACCCACAGCCAAAGATGGCTCCAGTAAGTTAAACAAGTCTTGTCCCATCAATGTCGGCTGTCATGTGTGCTCAACTGTGGTGGTTTGTGCTAGTGGCGAGACCACTGGATGCAGAGTGTTTATTTCCTGCCTATTGAGTGCAAGGTGGCAAAAGGAGAAGATCTGAGTCTAAATGTTGACCACGATGACTACAGTTTGTGGTACAGCCTCCAGTCTCACAGGTACAACATTGTTTACCCATACATTAATAAAGATATAACAAAAAGTTACTTTTCGGTTTTCTCTGTCAAGGTTCGCCATTATGGAGGAGCTTCTAAATTGTTGTGTATAGTTGTATTAAGTTAAAAGTTGCTCTTTATTTGCTTCATTTGTGTGAGATGATTTTGCGAGGGAGGGCAAAAGAGCATTAGTAGCTCTTGAATGGATGTGTGTTCTCAGAGATGGGCACACACATGCACGCACCTTAACAATGTGGAACAACCTGGAAAGCAGTCAGTCCACCAATGGAAAACAAATGTTGATACAGCTCAATTTACATACACGTTAAAAGAATCAGATGCAAAACAGAAAAGAATGGAGACGTAGGTGGGCCCAAGCCAAGTGCCGTAACACTTAGCTGTTAACACAATCACCGTCCAATCACCAGATATGTTTTCGCATTTCATTGTATTCTTTGAAAACTGCAATAGCTTCTTGGAATATTAGGCATACAGCCGTTAATAACTTCTGTGAAAAAGTTATTTTGCTGTCCACTCTGGCACTTACTGTCTACTTTCCTTTTCTTTGGTATGTTCATTCACAATAGGCAGCAAATAGCAACGAGTGAATAAAGCTAATTAAAGGCAATTTTTTCCAAGGGAAAACAGACCCGAAAGACAGGACAACGTGATTCGCTCCCGGCCGTCCTGTACATGCCAGGCCCACCTGGTTTGGAACAGACCACGATTTGGTGAACTTAATGACAAAGTTCGCACAAAGAGCTATGTCAATGCACTGCACAGTGTAAGTGAACCGAACTGTCTGATATTACCTGTATGTGTGGTATTTCTTTTTAATTGTGCTAACTCCAGGTGCTGAAGGAGGACAGCATCTGTCTCGGAGTGAGTGATGGAAGTCTTCTTCCTGTGTTTGCACAGCTCTTGGGAGCCAAAAAAGTATGCTATGATCGTTTTTGCTTCCCCTACACAACACTCACTTAAATTGACTTGTTCTCTTTTCTCACTAATTCTTCTCAGGTCTGCAGTTTGGAAAACTTCAGCATGACGAAACAGGTTATTGAGCAGGTCAGCATATGTGTAAAAGTACAATAGAATGTCAAAGGTTGAATACTCTTAAATAGAATGAACTCTTTCGGGTTAGGGTTAGCATGCATGACAGACCAGTACAGTGTATGACATTGCACTGATCCACCTGTCAATCTCCAGCTTCATCTTCCCTTCTCTTGTTTTAAATACTTAAACTTCTCCACTTGGGGCTTGATAGTGTCCCCAACCTGAAGAAAGCACATCATCCTTTTCTCACATAGTATCACAGGCTCAGGTTTGAAGGTTCTGATTTTCATCCCAACCACTCCAGTGATGGTTGATAATCTCAATTCTATAAAGTCAACAGAACCACATCATCTAAAAAAATAGGGATGTAATAGTACTGAGTCCACCAACCGGGACCGCCCCATCCCCTTGGCTGCGCCTAGAAATTCTATCCGTAAAAGTTGTGACCAGAATCAGTAACAAAGGGCAGCCTTGGGAGAGTCCAATCCGCATTGGAAACTATTCCAACTAACTGCTGACACTGGTCGTACAGGGACAGCCGTCTAGGAGCACCCACACGAGTATTTCCTAAGTATACAGTCCAACGCCAAAAAGTCCAAAAAACACATTGGACTGGTTGGGAAAACTCCCATGTTCCACTGTATTCATAGCTTTAAAAGTGCAGCTGATGTTCCCCCATTCTATCACCAGGTCCTGGAAGCCAACTCAATGAGAGGACGAGTTGAGCTGCTGGATATCAGGCCTGAGCAGCTGACCAGTAAAGATTTAGGAGGAGAGCAGGTATCTTTCATGACCACTAAACTACTGCAACAATATCTTTGATTTCCAATTCCTAAAATTCATCATAAATTCGTAAAATTCATCATGAATATGAACACACTGTATTTAATGGAATTGTTAATACTGCATTCAGCATCTCTGAGAGTAGGGCTTTGCAGCCAGCTTCTGTTTGATGCACCATGGCTGCAGTAGCATCACAACATTGGCGATAGTATCGGGCAGATGCCTGGCAGAACAGACTTCAAATACTGATGAACAACAAGAATATCCCCTGAAAACCTGAAGTTTTTTTTTTTTGTAACAAGGTGTGCGCAGTTATATATATATACATATATATCTATCAAATCAGTCATATTATATATATATATATATATATATATATATACATATATATATATATATATATATATATATATATATATATATATATATATATTCATTCAATATAATCCGAAGTTCATTCAATATATTCAAGGTTCATTCAATATATTCAAGGTTCATTCAATATATTCCGAAGTTCATTCAATATATTCAAGGTTCATTCAATATATTCAAGGTTCATTCAATATATTCAAGGTTCATTCAATATATTCCGAAGTTCATTCAATATATTCCGAAGTTCATTCAATATATTCCGAAGTTCATTCAATATATTCCGAAGTTCATTCAATATATTCAAAGTTCATTCAATATATTCCGAAGTTCATTCAATATATTCAAGGTTCATTCAATATATTCAAATATTAATTTCCTGAACGGCATGCCATAATATATATATATATATATATATATATATATATATATATATATATATATATATATATATATATATATATATATATATATATATATACATACACACACACACACATATACACACATTTGTCTAGGGTCACCCATGGCAAAAGGGTCCTAGGTGAGGGGCCAGACAAAGCACGGCTCAAAAAGCCCCTTATGAAGAAAAACATATATGGACTCAGATTTCCCTCGCCCGGACGTGGGTCACCGGGGCCCTCCTCTGGAGCCAGGCCCGGAGATGGGGCTCGAAGGCGAGCGTCTGGTGGCCGGGCCTTCGCCCATGGGGCCCGACCGGGCACAGCCCGAAGAGGAAACGTGGGTTCCCGTTTCCATGGGCTCACTACCTGTGGGAGGGGCCAAAGGGGTTGGGTGCATTGTGAGCTGGGCGGCGGCCAAAGGCAGGGACCTTGGCGGTCCGATGCCCGGCTGCAGGAGCTGGCTTTTGGGACATGGAACGTCACCTCTTTGGCTGGAAAGGAGCCTGAACTGGTGTGCGAGGCAGAAAAGTTCCGACCAGATATAGTCGGACTTACCTCCACACACAGTTTGGGTTCCAGTGCTAGCCCTCTCGAGAGGGACTGGACTCTCTTCCACTCTGGAGTTGCCCACGGTGAGAGGCGTCAAGCAGGTGTGGGTATACTTATTGCCCCCCGGCTGGGCGCCTGCACATTGGGGTTCACCCCGGTGAACAACAGGGTAGCCTCCCTCCGCCTTCGGGTGGGGGTACGGGTCCTGACTGTTGTTTGTGTCTATGCACCAAACAGCAGCTCAGAGTACCCACCCTTCTTGGGGTCCCTGGAGTAAGTGCTGGAGAGCGCTCCTTCTGCGTTTTCTATTGTTCTACTGGGTGACTTCAATGCTCATGTGGGCAATGACAATGAGACCTGGAAGGGCGTGATTGAGAGGAACGGCCCCCCCGATCTGAACCCGAGTGGTGTTCTATTATAGGACTTCTGTGCTCAACACGGATTTTCTATAATGAACACCATGTTCAAACATAAGGGTGTCCATGTGTGCACTTGGCACCAGGACACCCTAGGCCGCAGTTCGATGATCAACTTTGTAGTCATGTCATCGGATTTGCGGCCGCATGTTTTGGACACTCGGGCGAGATAGGGAGAGGGGCGGAGCTGTGAACTGATCACCACCTAGTGGTGGGTTGGCTCCGATGGTGGGGAAGATGCGGGTCCGACCTGGCAGACCCAAACGCTCTGTGAGGGTCTGCTGGGAACGTCTGGGAGAATCCCCTGTCAGGAAGAGCTTCAACTCCCACTTCCGGCAGAGCTTTTCCCACGTCCAGGGGGAGGCAGGGGACATTGAGTCCGAGTGGACCATGTTCCGCGCCTCCATTGTTGAGGCGGCTGACCGGAGCTGTGGCCGTAAGGTCGTTGGTGCCTGTCGTGGCGGCAATCCCCGAACCTGCTGGTGGACACCGGCGGTAAGGGATGCCGTCAACCTGAAGAAGGAGTCCCATCGGGCCGTTCTGGTCTGCGGGACTCCGGAGGCAGCTGACAGTTACCGGATGGCCAAGCGTAACGCGGCTTTGGCGGTTGCTGAGGCAAAAACCCGGGCGTGGGAGGAGTTTGGCGAGGCCATGGAGAATGACTTCCGGACGGCTAAGAGGAAATTCTGGTCCACCATCCGGCGTCTCAGGAGGGGAAGCAGTGCAATGTCAACACTGCAACAGTGGGGATGGCGTGCTGCTGACCTCGACTCGGGACGTCCTGAGTCGGTGGGGAGAAGACCTCCTCAATTCCACCTACACGCCTTCCATTGAGGAAGCAGGGCCTGGAGACTCTGAGGCGGACTCTCCAATCTTTGGGGTCGATGGCACTGAGGTAGTTAAAAAAACTCCTCGGTGGCAAGGCCCCCGGGGGTGGATGAGATCCGCCCGGAGTTCTTAAAGGCTTTGGATGTTGTGGGGCTGTCATGGCTGACATGCCTCTACAACATTGCGTGGACATCGGGGACAGTGCCTCTGGATTGGCAGACTGGGGTGGTGGTTTCCCCTCTTTAAAAAGGGGAACCGGATGGTGTGTTCCAATGACAGGGGAATCACACTCCTCAGCCTCCCTGGTAAGTTCTATTCAGGGGTGCTGGAGTGGAGGGTCCGTCGGGAGGTCGAACCTCGGATTTAGGAGGAGCAGTGTGGCTTTCGTCCTGGCCGTGGAACAGTGGACCAGCTCTACACCCTCGGCAGGATCCTCGAGGGTGCATGGGAGTTCGCCCAACCAGTCCACATGTGTTTTGTGGACTTGGAGAAGGCATTCGACCGTGTCCCTCGGGAGGTTCTGTGGAGGGTGCTTCGGGAGTACGGGGTGCCGAGCCAACTGATAAGGGCGGTTACCTGTATCATCGATGCCAGAGTTTGGTCCGCATTTCCGGCAGTAAGACGGATTCGTTCCCAGTGAGGGTTGGACTCCGCCAAGGGTGCCCTTTGTCACCGGTTCTGTTCATAATTTTTATGGAATATAATTTTTCTAGGCACAGCCGAGGCGTTGAGGGGTTCCGGTTTGGGGACCTCAGCATCGCGTCTCTGCTTTTTGCAGACGACGCGGTGCTGTTGGCTTCTTCAGGCCGTGATCTCCGGCTCTTACTGGAACGGTTCGCAGCCGAGTGTGAAGCGGTCGGGATGAGGGTCAGCACCTCCAAATCCGAGTCAATGGTCCTCGGTCAGAAAAGGCTGGAATGCCCTCTCCGGATCTGGGATGAGATCCTGCCCCAAGTGGAGGAGTTCAAGTATCTTGGGGTCTTGTTCACGAGTGAGGGGAAGATGGAGCGCGAGATCGACAGGCGGATCGGTGCAGTGTCGGCAATAATGCGGACTCTGTACCGGTCTGTCGTGGTAAAGAGAGAGCTGAGCCCAAAGGCAAAGCTCTCAATTTACCGGTCAATTTACATTCCTACCCTCACCTATGGTCACGAGCTATGGGTTGTGACCGAAAGAACGAGATCCAGGATAGAAGCGGCTGAAATGAGTTTTCTCCGCAAGATGTCCGGGCTCTTCCTTAGAGATAGGGTGAGAAGCTCGGTCATCCGGGAGAGACTCGGAGTAGAGTCGCTACTCCTCCACGTTAAGAGGAGCCAGATGAGGTGGCTCGGGCATCTCATCAGGATGACTTCTGGATGCCTCCCTGGGGAGGTTTTCCGGGCACGTCCCACCGGTAGGAGACCCCGGGGACGACCCAGGACGCGCTGGAGAGACTATGCCTCTCAGCTGGCCTGGGAACGCCTTGGGATCCCCCAGGATGAGCTGGATGAAGTGGCTGGGGAGAGGGAAGTCTGGGAGTCTCTCCTAAAGCTGCTGCCCCCGCGACCCGACCCCGGATAAGCGGAAGAAGATGGATGGATGGATGGATGGATCGATACATACATATGTATGTTCCCGCTCTGTCACGATGTGCGTGTGAATGATGTTCGTCTCTATGTGCCCTGTGACTTACTGGCGTTCAGGGTGCAGCCTGCTTTTATCCCAAAGTCATCTGGGAGAGGCTCTAGCATCCTTGGGACTCTGAAGAGGCTAAGTGGTGCTGAAAATTACTGAATTATAAGCGCCTGACCTCTTTAAAAGGCTGATATTAACTCTTTTAAAGAGTCAAAAATCATTAGAAAAAGACAAAACATAAAATGCATGTAAATATAGGCTATACAACAGAAGAAAAGAAGTCAACCTTTTGTGCAGTATAAGTATATAAATTACACTGAAGTTAACCTCTTTTCGCTGCAGATTTCACTGCTTATAGGTGAACCATACTTCTGCACAAGCCTGCTACCATGGCACTCTTTGTACTTTTGGTACTGCCGCACCATCCTTGCGGGCCTTCTTCGACCCAATGCCACCATCCTGCCCTGCTCTGCCACTCTTCACATGGTGGCAGTAGAGTTCCAGGTACAGTATGAAAGTTGGTCATATTGTCAGTTTTGTATGCTTTTATTTTAATTAGTCCTTCGTAAAATTGGGAATGTGGAGAAAACAAATTGCATATGAACATCATTAATTTTAACTGGTTCAGAGTGTCCTTCCCTTGCCTACTGCCCGATGACTGCTGGAATAGGCTCCAGCACGCCCGCGACCCCGTGGGGACAAGCCGTACAGAAAATATATGGATGGGTTCATTGCACAGTCTCTTTGAAGAACATGTGTGAGTGAATGAGACACAATTGCTGCCAATGACAGCAGTGGTTTGCACTGGCGGTAACAGCAATACAGGACAGAAGAAGGAAGCATGAGAGACACAGCAGATGGAAAGAAAACGGAAGTTATTTTGGATTATGAAACAGTGAGCAGATCCGGAATAAGATTGAATGTTTTTTTTTTTTGTTGGTTTTTTTTCACCATGATGTGAGCATGGGGCGGCACGGTGGGGCACTGGTTCGCCTCACAGTTCAGAGAATGCGGATTCAATTCCACCTCTGGCCTTCCCTGTCTTGAGTTTGCATGTTCTCCCCGTGCCTGCGTGGGTTTTGTCCGGGCACTCCGGTTTCCTCCCACATAGCAAAAAACATGCTTGGTAGGCTGATTGAGCACTCCAAATTGCCCGTAGGTGTGAAAGTGAGTGTGGATGGTTGTTCGTCTGTGTGCCCTGCGATTGGCTGTCAACCAGTTCAGGGTGTCCCACACCTACTGCCCGATGATTGCTGGTATCGGCTCCAGCACCCCCTCGACTCCTGTGGGGACATGCGGTACACAAAATAGATGGATGGGTATGGGCATGTTGGCGCTATATATACCATATTGGCCTGAATATAAGACAGTGTTTTTTGCATTGAAATAAGACTGAAAAGTGGGGGTCGTCTTACATTCGGGGTCTAGACACACAACGTCAGATGGCGCCAGATCTCTTTAAAGTCAATGCTGAACTTAACTCCCCAGGCCAAAGCGAACCCCTGTCACGAAGAATAAAAATAAAAATAGCGGTAGCACGAAGATTTGAATGTGTCAAAATACTTGAAAAGGTCATGTTGCCTTATGCTGAAGAGGACCTTTATGATTTCACATCATCAATAAATACAAAAGGAGATTCGCATCCATACATGAAACCAAACCAAACCGCAGGGATGTGGAGTTGGCTGTTCTCACATTAGTGTGACACTGTATGAGAATTGAGATTTAAAGTGCCACATAATGATGGTGTTGACATGTCATTTTACTTGTTTGCTAGGATTTATGGAGGATACGTGCTCTGTGTGTTACATGTGAGGGATTTGATGTCACGCCTATGGATGAAATGATCCAGGTAAAATGAAACATTTTATTATTACAATTAAGGATCTTTGCTACCACATTTTTTTCCCACCCCATATGTTCGAGTTCTCAACTCCTCAGTAATCAACGATACCAAGTAACCGATAACACTAGTACTTGTAATACATAACACTTCTATTAAACCAATGACGGACGATGTTAAAGGAAGACCTTTTTTGCAAAATAATACTGACAATGCTCTGAGTCTTAGTGTTGGTTCAAAATAAATTGAAGTGCAAATTTAAGTTCAACAGTTACCTCTGAAGCATAACGAGTATGTTGGAAAATAAAATTGGGCAATACAGCTGGATATTTTCTCACAATGTGTTAAATATCAGCCAATATTGATGAGTACCGTATTTTCCGCTCCATAAGCCGCACTTAAAAGCCTTTAATTTTCTCGTAATTAAGTCTGCGCCTTTTAACCCGAAGCAAAATACAGTATAGATATATTTGCCTATTGAATATTAAAAGAAAGTAAATAATATTGATTCAACATAAATTGAAATTCTAAGCATTAATATAAATCTTATATAAACATTCAGTATACCGTATTTTTTGGACTAAACGTTGCGGTTTTTTTCATAGTTTGGGTGGGTGGGGCGACTTATTCTGAGGAGCGACTTGTATGTGAATATTTTTACAAATTTTCAAAATAAAAAATAAAAAAAGTGAAACCGCGATAAATGAACCGCGACGTAGTAAGGGATTACTGTAATTTGAATTTCAAGTGAGGTCAGCGGCGCGGCGGTTGATTACATAAAGGACAAAGATTCGATCACGGGATGACGAAGATGACGAAGGGCCCCACGTACTACCGGCATCATTAGCGGCTTTGTTTGTAAGTGAGACGGAGGACGAAGAGTTTGAAGGATTTAATGATTTGGAATGACACAGAAGGTTTGAAAAACTATTATGGCTTTTACGCACGCCCAGTCCTACGGAGCTCTCTTTCATCTCTGTGGAGCCGTTTACCAAACCCACATCTTTCCTTTTACTTTGTTAATGCTACAATATAGTTATATACTAGATCTGTGGAATAACAACGAGGCTGACATCAGGGCGCACGCGCGGCATTGTTGACAAAGGACGAGGAATTTGATCGATGGATTTAGTGATTTGGAGTGACACAGATGGTTTGATAATATTATTGCTTATATAATAGTTATTTGATATATAATTTATATATCGTTATAGGGGCTTGTGGAATATTTTTAAGTGCAAGTGCATTGTTGACATAAAGGACGATCGATGGATTTAATGAATTGAAGTGACACAGATGGTTTTATAAACATGTTATGTAAGTTATTTGAATAATGTTACGTCAGGCCTCTTCTCAGCTCTTCATTTGTGTTTGTCACGTTAGCATACCTATCGTTTAGCCTGTTGTTGCTCGTTCATGTCTGTTCTTGGTGTTGGATTTTGTCGAATAAATTTCCCCCAAAATGCGACTTGTACTCCGGAGCGACTTATGTTTTTTTTCACATTATTGTGCATTTTACGGCTAATGCGACGTATATTCCGGCGCGAATTTTAGTCCGAAAAATACGGTACTTACAATTTGCATCTTGTAAATTGAATCTGATTGGGCATATCAGAGTATTGCACTGGTTAGCATGTCGCTTCACAGATCAGAGGTGCAGGGTTTGATTCCAGCTCCAGCCTTCCTGTGTGTTTGCATGTTCTTCCCGTGCCTGCGTCGGTTTCCTCCGAGTGCTCTGGTTTCCTTTCCCACATTCCAGACATTCATGATAGGCCAATTGACCACTCCAAATTGTCCGTAGGTGTAAGGGTGAATGGTTGTCTGTGTGCCTTGTGATTGGCTGGCAACCAGTTCAGTGTGTGACCCACCTTCTGCCCGAAATCAGCTGTGAGATGAGGATAAGCGGTTCAGATAATGGATGAATAGCCATTTACTTCCTGACAGTATAATGGCCATGACAGGGTGCCTTGGTATCGGTGACTGCTCTTGACTGCCATCACGAATAACTTATCCAAAGCATGATTTGTAGAGGCTTAATACTGATATCTGGTATCGATACTTGCCATTCCTAATTACAATCATGGATTTGAATGGTGCGGCTCGGTGGTGCACTGGGTAGCACGTCCGCCTCACAGTTAGGAGGGTACGGGTTCGATTCCACCTCCGGCCCTCCCTGTGTGGAGTTTGCATGTTCTCCCCGGGCCCGCGTGGGTTTTCTCCGGGCACTCCGGTTTCCTCCCACATTCCAAAAACATGCTTGGTAGGCCGATTGAAGACTCCAAATTGTCCCTAGGTGTGAGTGCGATTGGTTGTCTGTCTCTGTGTGCCCTGCGATTGGCTGGCAACCAGTTCAGGGTGTCCCCCGCCTACTGCCCGATGACGGCTGGGATAGGCTCCAGCACGCCCGCGACCCCCGTGGGGACTAAGCGGTTCAGAAAATGGATGGATGGATGGATGGATGGATTTGAATGGTCTGTAAACTGAAAACTAAGTAGAACAAAACTAAGTGTTGATGCCTGTGACAAGAGTTATTTTGATCTTGCACTTGTTTTTGCTATGGTTCCAAAAAAGGGAGTATCTCCTTTCGTACGGGGTTTAAAAATAAATGCTATTTTGTATTTTCAGAAGTCATTGGATATTCAGGAGTCTCGCGAGGCAGAGCCCCACCCTCTGTGGGAGTATCCATGTCGTGCTTTGACTCAGTCCACAATTGTCATGACCTTTGACTTCACCCACTGTATCCCTCAACAGCCTATCATCAGCCAAGGCGCTCTACCATTCATAAGGTATGCTTGATATTATGACGAAAGGAATCTTATTTTTAATTCGCCCAATACAACCGAACGATTTATCGTTTTGGGACCAAAATACCGTATTGGCCTGAATATAAGACAACCCTGATTATAAGATGATGCCCTCTTTTTCAAGAGTTCCCTCCAATTTGAAAAAATACTTTTTGACTCATTTGAAAAAATATTTTTTGTACACCAAATTAAATTTTTATACAGACAATAATTATAGTACATCTGAAACAAATGATGACAATATATTCGAGCAAATAAGCATGTTATTTTGTGTTAGAATTTTGCTCACTCTAACTTATTTTTGCAAGAACCACACGGGAGACAGTATGCCCTTTTTAAGCACTTGCAAGTGGAGAGTACAGCGATGATCGAATGAGGTCTGACTTTGGATTCTTGCAAGAGAGTATTTATTGAGAGAAAGCAGGGTGGGAGTGACATTGGACATGTTTGGTGGTCACCTCAGCAACTGGTTAATCAGTGCGGAGGGTCCCAGCTCATTGTTTTACAAGGTTGTGGAAACAGAAACTAGTGGAGCATTTTAGATGACTAACTAAGCAAGAATGTTTCCACACCATTTGGAAAGTTTCAACAACTGAATGGTTAAACTTTTCAGAGTCAAGGAAAGGTAAAAGGTTTAAACAAAGTTAATAATTCTAGTCTACATTCCAACATAATCATACGATCAAAATAATCTGTAAACCCTAACATTTTGCCTCATTCAAATCATGCAAAAACTGTCTATCACATCTTGATATCTGAACAAGCTAATTGGTAATGCCACTGCTAGGCGCTAAACTTGCATGTGCTGCCACAACTCGTACGTAAATCTGTGTATTGCATCAGCAATGAGCTGCGTGATACAAATTTCCACCATGGTTACAAAACTACCCCACTAACAAGCAGCTCTGATAGGCCACCTCATCAGGCCACTATAATATTTCCCCCCACCACTATTACAGTACATTTACATTTCGTCAACAAAACATGCAGTAGGTGTGAGCAGCAAGCAGGAAGCACAAAACAGTACAAGTAGAAAAGTTAAATAAATGGTCATTATTATCAACTACTCTCGACTGTATTTATACAGCACTTTAAAGAAACCACTGCTACATTGACTTGGTTGTAGAAGGGGCAAAATTAAAAGAACAAAAACACAGGTAAAATGATAAAATTTATGATATGAACAGTAAAAAAACAAGAATAGTAAGACCAAAATGAAGACTCTGAGTCAAATGCCAAAGAATACGGTCATCACTCACTACTTCGCAGTTCATTTATTGCGGCCTCAGTACATTGTGGGTTTTCATGAAAACAAATATTGCAGATATATTCGGTACATCACGTTTTTTTGCGGCGTCACTTGGAACGCGGGGCTTTGTCTGCCCATATGACTTTACAGCACACTATTGGTCGGTAGAAGACCAATGGGAACATGTTGATCTCTATCCTTGCTGATGATTGGCTTAGAGCTGTAAGAGCAGCTCCAACCAGGCTTTATCGCAATCTCCTGCTACGTATCCACTCCTCCACTTTGTTTGTGTCAGCAGAATCAGCAGCATCTCTGATTCGCGCTTTGTTTTGTTGTCACAAACGAGGCAAGACAACCAAATGAAACACCGGCTCTGTATTTGGGTAAAGTTTAAAGGAAACAAGAAGGGCTGGAATGCCGGCAGAGAAGGACTACGAGGCAAGCTGACGAGCCGGTCAGCGAGCTCGTGTTGTGCATCATCAAAGCAGAAGGGCATAGCAAGCTATTTAAAAAATATTTAAACATACAATAATGTATTTTAAATTATAAAAGTTTAAAGTTTAAAATTAAATTATAGAAGTCTTGTGCGATGCCCTCGCGCTGGGCTGCGGGGGCGCGTCAGCCGGTCAGCACGGCAAGAGCAGAGCAGAGCCGTGACACGATTACACCTTAAAATGTTTAGGAAAGTGTTTAAAATACAAGAACATATTTAAAAGTACAATAGAGTGTATGAAAATAAAATTATAAGTCTTCCTGCAGATGCCGTCGCGCTGGTAAACAGCACATCACAAGACTGTTGAAATAAAAAGCACTAAGTTTATTTGTCAACGTGAACATTTTAAAGTGAAACACCCACAATCACAATTGAATAAAACCTCTGGGAGTTCTTAAAAATGTTCCCTTTGTAAAAAGTCAAAAGATAGGACCAAATGTGAAAGAAAATTCCAGTATTAATCTAAATACTACATTCCTGCAATTCCACTGTGTAAAGTTGGATACGCTCCTATTTAATGTGGTTCCAGCCAGATGTCTGTGAAGTTATTGATCACCCAAGCATTTAATTAACATGTTAAAATCACTCGCCGTGTCATATGTTTTTACCCAGTTGTTGTCCCGGGTGTTAATCGGATCCTCTAGGACAGGGGTGTCAAACTCATCAGCATTGTGTGACGCATCATAGTCATAGTTTCCCTCGGAGGGCCATTATGGCTGTCAACGTCTTCTATATACACATAAGCTACACAACAAACTGATGAATACCGTATTTGCCGGTGTACAGGTCGACTCGGTGTATAAGTCGACCCCCTAAAATTCGACGGAAATTTACGATTTTATGATATATCCTTTGTATAAGTCGAGCTCAATTGTTGCATTATATTAAACTTCAAAATTCAATATGCGAAATTTATTGACGAAATGTGTTCAAATTCCGGGAGGCCGTGCGCATGCGGCTGTTTATAAGCACCGCGGAGGAGATCGCGGCCGGCGAGCTCGCGCACGCCACCCGGCACCAACGGGAGGCAGGTGTTGTGCTCGATTTGGTTCCCCCGTGAGATTTTGTTCTCCCTGCCGCGGGAGCGCGCACGCCTTGTTTGGAAAGCGAAAAACCGATCCCGTACGGCGTCGTACGGCGTCAGCACTATGTTGTTTTCAATAAAAACATGAAGAATTCACGTTTGCGTCAGTCAATTTTAATTTTTATAAAGGATTATTCTCATTTGATGTCTTTAAATTCATCCGCGTTCTGCCATTGAAGCGGGGTGCATTCAAAGACCAGTCGTAAAGACGGAACACTCACTCACTTCACCAAAAAGCAACGATATAATTACGTGAGCTCTTTGCATAAACCTCGATGCAAAGAAACTCCTCCTTTTGGGTACCGTTACATGCTACAAGGAGTACCTGTTCAAATTTGCCACACTACCTGAGCAGACCCCCAGGAAGACAGAAAAAAAACAGCTGGAGTCTAGGACTCACCGTTCTCAAAATAAGGGGGGGGGGGGACATATCCTCACGGGCCACCCGTGAGGATATGTTCCCCCCCTGTAATTTGGGCCAGGAATGAGGGAACCTGTTCAAATTTGCCACACTACCTGAGCAGACCCCCAGGAAGACAGAAAAAAAGCCAGTCGATGTCCAGGACTCACCGTTCTCAAAATGGGAGGGGGGCACAAATATTCACGCCTTGACATTTTTTATAGCGTTTCTGTTACAATTTTTATCCCACCACCTTTCACTTTGCTTGGGACAAAAGGAGCCTTCAGAACTGAAATTTCTTCTCAATTATTCATTCAAATCAATTCACTCAAATCATTGTCGTTATGAAAGATTTGATCACAAAACGTGTGTGGCTTTTTCTTCAATGAAAACGTTTGACATTGCTAGAGTGTCAGCTTTTAATTATATTGCGCTGTCATTTTAAAGCAAATTAATAAATGCAACAATATTAATTCGCTTTGAAAATACCTGAGTAATAAAATGGATGGATGAATGATGATTACAATTAAGAATAAAGTCTCCTTTGTAATATATACTCCTTGTAGCATGTAACGGTACCCAAAAGGAGGAGTTTCTTTGCATCGAGGTTTATGCAAAGAGCTCACGTAATTATATCGTTGCTTTTTGGTGAAGTGAGTGAGTGTTCCGTCTTTACGACTGGTCTTTGAATGCACCCCGCTTCAATGGCAGAACGCGGATGAATTTAAAGACATCAAATGAGAATAATCCTTTATAAAAATTAAAATTGACTGACGCAAACGTGAATTCTTCATGTTTTTATTGAAAACAACATAGTGCTGACGCCGTACGACGCCGTACGGGATCGGTTTTTCGCTTTCCAAACAAGGCGTGCGCGCTCCCGCGGCAGGGGGAACAAAATCTCACGGGGGAACCAAATCGAGCACAACACCTGTTATAGCTCCAGGCCGAGCGGATCGGCACTTTATAAGCACCGCGGAGGAGATCGCGGCGCCTCATTGGACTTCCAGCGGCCGACGAGCTCGCGCACCCGCCCGGCACATCCGGGAGGCCGTGCGCACGAGCCAAGTGGCCAAAAATAGCCCCCGCCGAGCGGATCGGCTGTTTATAAGCACCGCGGAGGTGGTGGCGGCGCCTCATTCGACTTCCAGCGGCCGGCGAGCTCGCGCACCCGCCCGGCACATCCGGGAGGCCGTGCGCACGAGCCAAGTGGCCGAAAATAGCCCCCGCCGAGCGGATCGGCTGTTTATAAGCACCGCGGAGGTGGTGGCGGCGCCTCATTCGACTTCCAGCGGGCCGCGCACTCGCGCACGCCGCCCGGTTCAAATTTTCTAAGTGCAACGCACAATGAGATGCATGAGAAACGGCCTTGGTTACCATCACATTTGAAGCGATGAATACGAAGTTAAATTTTATGACTCGGTGTATAAGTCGAGGTCGATTTTTTTCGGTCGATTTTGGATCGAAAAAGGTCGACCAATACACCGGCAAATACGGTAACTAGTTTTGAAATAAGAGACTAGTAAAAATAGTTCAAATATTTTAAAAAGACGAATAGTAATGAAAATCTCTACCAACGTCTATTTTTGAAAAGTAAAAACGATTTGTAATTTGAGTAATCACACAAAGTTGGTGCAAAATTTGTCTTCGCGGGCCACATAAAATGTGGCGGGCCGTGAGTTTGACACCTATGCTCTAGGACACGTGTCAAACTCAAGGCTCGGGGGCCAGATACGGCCCGACACAACATTTTATGTGGCCCGCAAAGACAAATTGTGCATCAAATTCACTATAATAGTCAATACAAAAATTGCAAATCGAGTTCACTTTTAAAAATCATCTTTTTAAAATATTTGAACAGTTTTTACTAGTCTCTGATTTAAAAACTAGTTATTCATCAGTTTGTTTTGAAGCTTATATTGAATATGAGTCGTCACATACATTTATTTGGGTTGACAGTCATAATGGCCCACCAAAGAAAACTATGACTTTCATTCGGCCCGTGACAAAAATGAGTTTGACACTTCTGCACTAGGACAAGGGTGCTAAAGTATGACCTCTATAAAAGTGCCAAAATTGGCATTCAAAAATCCATCACTCCTCTTGTTTATTTTAGACTATGACTGCAATAGACTTTTTTTTTTTACGTCTTGGTGTGCTACACATGCCTGCCAAAACATATCAATTTAGATCGACAGGGTGAACCCCTTTTTATCACTCAGGTTGTAACTGGACGGCATTAATGGAGCAGCAAAAAATAGCTAAATAATGAATATCAGCCATGTGTTGTATGAGGTCTGCATTAGAATATCAAAGCCTCTTGTATGATGTTTTCATATGCTCCCCAAAGTCAGCTAGGATCGGTTCCAGCTCACTTGTTAGTAATTAAAAGAAACAGAAATGAAAATTGACTAATGAATTCCTTAATTCCCATGGAAAATGTCCATAGTTTTCCCCCCATCAAGTAAAAGTTCAGCAAATTTTTTCTTCCTTTGTGTATGAGAAGTAATTCCTTGGAAAATAAAGTAAGTTACTGGTAATGCTCATTCTCTTCCAGAAGTGGCAACTGCCATGGTGTAGCAATGTGGTTGGAGTACCACCTAACCCGGGACATTACAGTAAGCGTGGGCTTAACTGAACCAATCACTGAAGAGGTATGTTACAGGTTTATTTTTTGACTATGCGCTTAACATATAGCCAGGGGGGGGGGGGGTGGGGGGGGGGGGAGACCACCATGTTTTCTTTAATAACTTGTTCATTTTGATGTCTGGTGTCACAAATAGTGCTATCAAGTGACTGACACAAAAAACAGAATGGCTAAAAGCACCTGTTTTAGCAATACATTGCCAGGCTTCTAATGTAAGAACTTACCAAGTGATTTCGATCATTGGCAAGACAATCTTCGGAAAATGTCTCTATCAGCTTTTAAATTCAATTGTCATGAGCTGTTTTTGTTTTCTTTGATCTATTTTATTTTAGAAGGCATTTAAAATGAACATTAAACTGAAGTCACAAAGAGGTGTATTATTTTTCCGTCACTGTATGTTGGAAAATTTAACTGTTGTGTCACCTGTTGCAGGGCCACTGTGTGTGGAGTCGCCATAGTAAACAAGGAGTATATTTCTTCAGATCGGGATGGGAGAATTCTGCCAATGACAGAGCTGCTTTGTTTTACAACTTTACCTTTGAGCCCAGTTCAGGAGACATCAAGATGGACTTCAATTGCAAGTCTCATTGATATTGTTGAATTAAAAACTTTTTACAGTTATGTATTTGTTCACAAAGAATAAATTGGCTGTCGTGTCGACTCTGAAATATAAGCAGCAGAGGTGGGCGTTACGTCAGTACTGACTGATTATGTTTTTTAGTCCAGAAAGCAAGATATGGCTTTTGTCTGTCGAATGTCTTGGAGCTAACACTTTGTACTGTAATTAGGTTTCTGTCAATCAAAAACTGGCTTGTAATAATTCTGTAAGGTTCGTTGATGAACGTAACATTTCATTTTAATGACTGACAACTCAAAATTTGTTTTGTTGTCGAATATGTCGAAGTGAATGGAGCTGGGTGACCAAGTGCAGCTTGGACCAGGGTTTATTGACAGAACTCAAAATACAGACTATAGATGCTCAAGTAGGGACGAGAATAATTGAACAGACAGACGAAACGACGAGAACAGACAAGCAGCTAGAGAAACAAGAAGACATGAGACGCAAACAACCCGACGGGAGTGAGGGACAAACAGGACTTAAATATAAGACAGCTAGCGAGAGGCAGGTGAGGGTGATAACACTGATTAGGGCACATGAGGGGAGGGGTGAGCACACAGACACGCGAACTGAAACTATGACATTAAAACAAGGAAACGAACTGTGACAAATCTTGACAGTACCCTAATTCCCCCCCCTTCCTTAGATGAAAGTCTATTGCTGCCACACCAAGCAAACAAAACAAGTTCAATATCACATACCACGTCAAGTTTAACTCCTACTGATGATCATTAGCAGCTACTATGTAATTACACTTCTATTATATTATTAAAACAAAACAAAGCCAAGTATTTTTGAGATGCATACCTTGCTATGACAGCGACCTTCACTAGAAGAAATGCTTTGTTTTGTTCTTCCAAACGCGGAAGCCAAGCTTACATTTTAATGTGTATGTTATAATGAGAAAATTATCACATTATACTGTGACATTGAAGTTTTTTTGGCATGGTGTTTGGTGGCAACAAACCTGGGCCACTCAACAATTATTTGTTAGAAAAGAAACAAGTGGTTGGCAGGAGTGGGGTGTTGTGAATCACTGGAATGATAGTGAGGCACAGAGTTGAATGTATGTGATTTGGAGTTTCAAGCATCTGTTAGTGTGCTGTTTTCCAACAAAATCTTCTCTCCTGGCTTGAATGCTGGCATCCCCAGGTATGGACAGCTGGCACATCGGAATGCATCACCAAGGTAACACTGAAAGAGAGCCAAGACACTTTTTATCCTACATAAAGGCGTGACAATCAGTACTGGGTGTAGCACATGACAAAAGTTATGCGCTACGTTAGTATATTACATTTTGGAAGTAACTGTACTATAACAAGACACTCAACATGTCTAATACAGTGGTACCTTTACTTACAAACTTGATTGACATAATGTATTGTCTAAATTTGCTATGAAAGGCATTACAGTATGGATTTATTGCAAGAAATTTACAGCAATGAATGTGATATTTTTACATACTGGCAACAGTGGTACCGTTACTTACGAACTTAACTCTTTGTATGCCAGCGACGAGAATACTCGTCATTGACATTAATGACAAGATCCTGTCGATGAGTATTCTCGTCAACTTATTTTTATCAATGGGGAGATATTATCTACCCATATCTACTAGATAAGACTCCCGGCCACCTCTCGACTTAAAATCAAGTCTACAGAGCATTGTAGTGGTTAACTCTGACCACTTGATAGCAGAGTTGCTCTTGCTGGCTCATAGAGAGGCGATGTAGAGTGTAAGCCAGGGGTGGGCAAACTTTTCTACTTGCGGGTCGAATTGGGTTCTAAATTTTGACCGAGGGGGCCGAACCAGGAGCAGATGGATGTAGTCTTACTGTGAAGTAATATAAATGACATTTAAACCAAAAAACATGCTTGGTAGGCCAATTGAGCACTCCAAATTGCCCCGAGGTGTGAGTGCGGATGGTTGTTCATCTCTGTGTGCCCTGCGATCGGCTGGCAACCGGTTTAGGGTGTCCCCCGCCTACTGCCCGATCGATGCCTGCTGGAATGAGCTTCAGCACACCCGTGACCCCCGTGGGGACAAGCGGTACAGAGAATTGATGGATGGATGGATGGATGGATGGATGGATGGATGGATGGATGGATGGATGGATGGATGGATGGATGGATGGATGGATGGATGGATGATTATCAGTGATTCTCATTAAATATGACACTGTTATTCTGAATAACAGTTTCCATCACTTCAGCGCCTGCAGGTCAGATTTATAAAAGCTGTTTCTCATGAAGCGAAATCACATCAAACGGCAAACATTCTGACCAAATACATCATCTTGAAGAATCAGTGAAAGAATACATCTAAATATAGTAATGAAGAAATCAAAACGGCAACATGGTAATGGATATCTGAAAATCAGAGCAGAGCTTTAACTCACAAATACCTGCTGACAGAGGTGAGGAAACGGGAAACACTTCCTTAAAGTCGGCCTTAAGAACTTTAAAAGTTAAGATTAGTCGCAAAGAGGTGGTGCATCAATGTCCTTGACCATCCTATATTGTTTGAAAATGAGAATGGTCGCTAGTTTCAATCCCTGCTATTTGTAAATATTATTTTCAAAATGCTTTTTTTTTTACAACAAACTAGAGAGACTCCTCTTCATTTTCAGTAGAAACAGTGTTGTCGGTCTCCCTTTTTTGCTAGTGCATCATAGTCTGGAGTAAAATTTGTTGTGGCAATTCTTAGGATAGACCCGTGATAGGTGTTGGTCCGTTAACCTAGATCAAGGCTTTGTTGATGTTCATGTGGCTGAACGTCTACTCACACACGTAGGTCGAGCCAAACTGTCCAGTCTTTTTTTAAACACTCGGCACTCAGTGTCCACCTTTCTTTTCCTTGGGCCACTCATTTTAATGAAAGGATTCCAGGGAAAGGTGTGTGGGTGGCTTTAGCGTAAAACTGTGTCTGAAAGCTCAGCGCGCGAATTACGAGCATGCTGACGTCACAGCCCACACTCGGAATTCGGCACTGATGGAAGTAGAGCGCGGAGTGTGCCAGGTCCGTACTACTGAGTACATACACGCACTTGTGAGTGTGCACTGAGCTTTCTGACACAGCTTCTGGGAGTAAATGCGCGGGCAGGCGTTTCCCCGTCTACTGTGGAAACGCAGTCATTGCAGGGAAAATGACCCCAAAATAATTTTTTAATAATACAATTTATTCAGGTTTGGCGGGCCGGATTAAACGGCTCCGTGGGCCAGATGTGGCCCGCGGGCCGTAGTTTGCTCATGCCTGGTGTAAACCCGTCTCACATGGGAGAACAATGGAGAATGCAGTTGTAGAGTTATGAAAGAAGAAGTCCGAGAGTGAGAGAAAATGGCAAAATGGAAGCAATCGGCTTTCAAGTAGCTTACAATTAAAACTATTGCTCCTCAGGATAGCGGTAGAGCAAAACGATGGAGCGAATTCAGAGGAGATGGCTGTGAGTATGCGACAGACATGGAAGTCCGCTTCAAAAGCCACCGGCGGCTCAGGCATACATGTATTGAGTGGCAATTGAAGTTTGGGAACATTGGGGAAACGGAAGCAATCGGCTTTCAAGCAGCTTAAAATGTAGCAAACTCATTCTTCGTGAGTGTGGTAGAACAAAACAAAGTGAATTTAGAGTAGGTGGCTGTGAGTATGCAATAGACACGAAAGTCCGCATCACAAGCCACCACCAGCTCGGTGCTTTGTCCCACAGGTCGAATTAATCGAATAAAAGTATTCTGATGCAGGATACAGTGACGCACAAATACATCCCTTCCAAATGTGAAAATGTTGCTGTCTGTGCACGTTATCAAATATGTAAATACATGTTTTTTGCCATCAAAAACAGATTTTCGTTCATGTTTTATTGAAGGGAAGGGCTGCTGAAATGTTAAAAACAGTGTCAAAGAGGCAGTTGTGCAGAAAATACGTCTTACACAAAAACCTCATTTTCTCCTTATTTTGTCTGAGATTGCTGATTTGAGTGAAACCAGGCTATCTTCAAATGATGATAACTAAAGAACGGTATAAGTTAGAAACATACTTTTTTCTAATTAAAGAAGAGGGTCCAGTCTTTCATTTGGTATTACCTGTGTATATACAGCCATAGCACACAATAATCTGTAGGCCTAAAGCTAGGCGTCGGGAACCTAGGGCTCGCGAGCCAATATGGCTCTTTTGGTGACGTTATTAAAAAGAATACAAAAATCGTTGGTCTTGAATACATGTATTAAATTTTTTTAAATGGTATGGCTCTCACGGGAAATTACAGTGGAGCCTCAGTTTTCGACCACAATCCGTTCCAGAAAGCTGTTCGAGAAGTGAATCGTTCGAATTCCGAATCATGTTTTCTCATTACAAATAATGGAAAGAAATTTAATCAGTTCCAAGCAAAAATCCCCCCTTTTTTAAGCATTTTTTTCATTTGCGCATTTTTGTTCGATCGCACAATTGCAGCGCACCGCCAAACGCGCAACCATAGCGCATCGCCGACCGCGCAACTCACCGCGCTGGTCGCATTATTGTGACAGAGCCGTCGCTGAAATTTAGAAAATATTTTAAAAGTCCTGATGTACTTTCCAAAATTTAAGTGGACCTCAGTGCGCAGGGAGCTTAATTTGGTCCGATCGCCCAACCGCAGTGCGCCGGGCGCTCACTGTCGCATTGCTTTAGGAGCGTCTATGTGTTTTAGGATGGCTTTACTGCTCCCACTTGCTTCCTTTGGAGGCATGATTAGAGTTGATGCAATCCTCAGAGTAACGAGAATGTAATAACGAACGGAGTCAGTTGGCATGCGGGTCCTCTCGGCTCATCGCGAGGTTCGACGACGGAATTTCGTCTGACATCCGAAGCAAAAAAAATCTCGAATTTTTTGTTCGAATACCGATTTGTTCGAGAACCGGGACGTTAGAAAACCAAGGCTCCACTGTATTATATATATGTATGTATGTATGTATGTATATATATATCAATGTATGTATATATGTATGTATGTATATATGTATGTATGTATGTATATATATAGTATGTATGTACGTATATATGTGTATATTATATATATATATAAAAACAAAAAAAAACTGTTTTTCCTGGGATCTGTTTCAGCCACTCCTCCAGTTTGGGGGTTACTGCCCCTAGTGCTCCAATGACCACAGGTACCACTGAAGTCTTAACTCTCCAGGTCTTCTCCATCTTTTCTCTGAGCCCTTGATATTTCTCAAGTTTCTCATGTTCCTTTTTCCTAATGTTACCATCATTTGGGATGGCTATGTCAACCACAACGGCTTTCCTCTGCTCTTTGTCCACCACCACAATGTCCGGTTGGTTCGCCATTACCATTCTGTCTGTCTGGATCTGGAAGTCCCAGAGGATCTTGGCTTGGTCATTCTCTACCACCTTTGGAGGTGTTTCCCACTTGGATCTTGGGACTTCCAGTCCATACTCTGCACAGATGTTCCTGTACACTATTCCAGCTACTTGGTTATGGCGCTCCATGTATGCTTTACCTGCCAGCATCTTACACCCTGCAGTTATGTGCTGGATTGTCTCGGGACCTTCTTTGCACAATCTACACCTGGGGTCTTGTCTGGTGTGGTAGATTTGGGCCTCTATTGCTCTGGTGCTCAAGGCCTGTTCTTGTGCAGCCAGGATCAGTGCCTCTGTGCTGTCCTTCAGACCAGCTCTTTCTAGCCATTGGTAGGATTTCTGGATATCAGCTACTTCAGCTATGTTTCGGTGGTACATCCCATGTAGGGGCTTGTCCTCCCATGATGGTCCCTCCAGCACCTCATCTTCCTTTGATGCCCATTGTCTGAGACATTCACTGAGCACGTGATCCGTTGGGGCCTTATCCCTGATGTACTTATGGATCTTGGATGTTTCATCTTGGATAGTGGCTCTCACGCTCGCTAGTCCTCGGCCTCCTTCTTCACGGCTAGTGTACAGTCTCAGGGTGCTGGACTTGGGATGGAACCCTCCATGCATGGTTAGGAGCTTCCGTGTCTTGATATCTGTGGTCTGTATATCTTCCTTTGGCCACCGTATGATTCCTGCAGGGTATCTGATTACTGGTAGGGCGTAGCTGTTAATGGCTAGGGACTTGTTCTTGCCATTGAGCTGACTTCTTAGGACTTGCCTTACTCGATGGAGGTATTTGGCTGTGGCTGCTTTCCTTGTTTCCTCGTCAAGGTTGCCATTTGCCTGTGGAATTCCAAGGTATTTGTAGCTGTCCTCAATGTCTGCTATTGTTCCTTCTGGGAGTGAGACCCCCTCTGTGTGGATTACCTTTCCTCTTTTAGTCACCATGCGGCCACATTTCTCAAGTCCGAATGACATTCCGATGTCAGAGCTGTAGATCCTGGTAGTGTGGATCAGGGAGTCAATGTCCCGCTCGTTCTTAGCGTACAGCTTTATGTCATCCATGTAGAGGAGGTGGCTGATGGTGGCCCCATTCCTGAGTTGGTATCCATAGCCCGTCTTGTTGATTATTTGGCTGAGGGGGTTCAGTCCTATACAGAACAGCATTGGGGACAGAGCGTCTCCTTGGTATATACCATATTTGATGGTCACGTGTGCAAGTGGCTTGCCATTGGCTTCAAGTGTGGTTTTCCACTGTTTCATCGAGTTGGCGATGAAGGTTCTCAGAGTCCCATTGATGTTGTACAGCCTCAAGCATTCAGTGATCCAAGTATGTGGCATTGAGTCATATGCTTTCTTGTAATCAATCCAGGCAGTGCTCAGGTTGGTACGTCTAGTTCTGCAGTCTTGGGTGACTGTTCTATCCACCAGGAGTTGATGTTTTGCTCCTCTGGTATTTTTACCAATCCCTTTCTGAGCAGTGCTCATGTATTGATCCATGTGCCTGCTGATCTTATCTGATATTATGCCCGACATCAGCTTCCATGTTGTGGAGAGGCAGGTGATTGGCCGGTAGTTGGATGGGACTGTACCCTTTGATGGATCCTTCTGGATCAGGATCGTACGCCCTTGGGTTAGCCATTCAGGGTGAGTCCCATCCCTTAGCAGCTGGTTCATTTGTGCTGCCAGGCGCTCATGGAGAGTGGTAAGTTTCTTGAGCCAGTAGCTGTGGATCATGTCAGGGCCTGGTGCTGTCCAGTTTTTCATTCCTGAGACTCTTCTCTGGATGTCTGCCACTGTGATGGTTACTGGGTTCTGTTCAGGGAGCTTGCTGTGGTCCTTTCTCAGAGCCACCAGCCACTGTGCATCCTTCTTATGTGATGCCTCCCGCTCCCATATATCCTTCCAGTACTGTTCAGTTTCCAGCCTTGGTGGGTCTGCTCTGCTATTATTCCCCTGCAACTGAGCGTACACTTTCGCTGGTTGTGTTGTGAACAACCTGTTTATTCGTCTGGCTTCATTCTCTCTTGTGTACCTCTTTAGGCGGCTGGCCAAGGCTTGGAGTCTTTGTTTGGCAGTTTCGAGTGCTTCAGGTATGGGCATCTG